>NC_090255.1:33801744-33816009 GCF_037325665.1 Littorina saxatilis
ACTAATACAACAAAAAACAGCCACCTTGGCCAGTTTGCAAGCCCCCCAAGATAATAGAACTCGACATTCACAACCAGTAAAGAATAAAAGCCACCCGAGCAGCCCATCTATAACAAACACCACCAACCTATAGATAATACTATAGACACACGGACATCATCACTAAAACCACCACCACAACAGTTACTATTCTCTGTGTCGACGCTATTTTGGATTACACGACTTTTTTTATCTTTTTTTTTTTAAACAACCAATGAAAGGCGATAAAGCAGAAAAAGGGCGGAATTCACTGGAACGGAATTCACTGGAACTCGCATCCTCCTATAACCCCCCCCCCCCCTTCCCCCCGCTCCCTTTCTCTCTCGCTCTTCACAAAGGGTCAGTGACCAGTGGTGCTGCGAGCTTGGAGGCTACTCTACATAGTACTGTACAATACAAGTTTACTGCATAAGACAGTTATAAAGGGGAGAGAGAGGACGTATATGACGGCTTACAAGTGCCAAAACCTGGGGTTACCCATTATAACGTGATAATTACTAATTAACGCTGTCAGTTACTGTTTTCACTCGTTAGGTACTCATTTTCACGGGATAATTAGTAATTTTCACGGACAAAATTACTAATTTTTAGTTTTGGCACAAGCAATCCGTCAGGAAGTAAGCCAAAACTAAACATTAGTAATTAACAGGTGAAAGTTAGTAATTGTCCCGGGAAAATGAGTAATTAACACTTGAAAATGGTAGATATCAAGGGAAAATTACTAATTTTCCCTTGATAATTACAATTATGAGGTTTTGGCACTAGTAAGCCATATGACGGCTTACTAGTGCCAAAACCTGGGGTTACCCATTATCACGTGATAATTACTAATTAACGCTGTCAGTTACTGTTTTCACCTGTTAGTTACTCATTTTCACGGGAAAATTACTAATGTTTAGTTTTGGCACTAGCAATCCGTCAGGAAGTGAGCCAAAACTAAAAATTAGTAATTAACAGGTGAAAGTTAGTAATTATTCCCGGGAAAATTAGTAATAAACACGTGAAAATGGTAATTATCAAGGGAAAATTAGTAATTTTCCCTTGATAATTACAATTATGAGGTTTTGGCACTAGTAAGCCGTCATAGTTTTCAGTGGATACGATGGAGAGCAATTGTTGTTAGGGGAGTCGGGGGGGGGGGGGGGGTGGTCGGGGATAAGTACTTACAGGAAAGAGTGTGGCTACTGGAAAAGCAGGGTGGGGGAGGGAGGGGAGTCAAAGTAAGTACTTACAGCAAAGATAGTATACTGCAGCAGTAGAATATCTTTGCTTTCATGGGCGGTTAGCAATATTAGTTACTCGAAGAGGAGAGAGTGAGGGAGGGAGGGAGGGAGGGAGGGAGGGAAGAAGGGGGAGAGCTTCAGCATTGAAGGGATGGAATGTAAATATTAAATAATGTGGTCGAGCGTGGGGGAGCGTTAGGGTCTTCATCTCTGTATGTGAGTGTGTGGTGGTGAAGATCAGGGGGGGGGGGGGGGGGTTGGACTCACGAACAGGGGTAGTTACACACAAAAAAACCCGGGGGGATATTAATTGTGTTAGGGGGGGGGGGGGGGAATTCTAATTGCTGGTGGTGGGTAAAAGAAGGAGAAGGAAAAGGGAGATAAGTATACACAGGGAGGTGGTACTTTCTCGAAGATGAAGAGGCTTGGAGGGGGGGGGGGGGGGCGTTAAGTAGTAAGCTTCTAAATGGGAGGGGGGTGGGGGGGGGGGAGAAAGGAAAAGGAAGAGAGCAAGAAACCACGCAGCGAAGGAGAGAAAGGGGACTGACAGACCGAGAAAGCAACAGGTCTGTACCATCACCACCACACAAAAAGAAAGGTGTCTGCGAAAGAGAAAGGAGGGTAAAGACCTTGAATAATAGGCTGCAGTGGTCATGTAGACCGCACTTGTCTGATGATGAGAAATAGAGGAGGGTGGGGGGAGGGGGAAGACAGTGGTGGAGGAGGAGTAGGTGGAGGAGGAGGGGGGGGGGTGAAGTGAACATGCTTGGAATTTCGATATGCAGTAGGCGACGCACTGTGACGAAAGAATGATGGGTTTTAGCGGCAGTTCGTGGGAAAGAGGGGAAACGAAGTGGGGAAACGAAGTGGGGAAACGAAGAGGGGAAACGAAGTGGGGGTACGAAGTGTAGGTAGGAAGAAGGGAAGGGAGTCGGGGGTGGGTTGGGGGGGGGGGGGTAGGGGTGAAAACTACTAATACTTTGAACTTCAATCTATTGTTAGAAAGCACGAGTGAGGGATGCGGGTGGTGTACTGGAACGGGTCAAGTACGTCAGTGGCGGGCAAATATTGTGAAGTGGGGTAGGAAGAGGAAGGAGGGAGCAAGAGTTGAAAAACTATCAATAGTTAAAAGACAGGAGAAGAAATTCGGGTATAATTATACTTTAAGGCGGTCAGAACTTTAAGAGTAATCATTATGAAGAGGTGTAGGAAGAGTGGGGGGGGGGGGGGGGTGTGGGTGCTGAAAACTATCGATAGTTAGAGGGTAAGAAAAGGGAGTTATCCTTGGACGTAGGCTTAATATAAGGTGGAGGGGCTAGAAGGTAGAGGAGGGTAAGGGGGAGAAGAAAGCTGAATCTGAACTATCGATAAACGGCAGAGGAGAGAGAGAGAGAGAGAGAGAGAGAGAGAGAGAGAGAGAGAGAGAGAGAGAGAGAGAGAGAGAGAGAGAGAGAGAGAGAGAGAGAGAGAGAGAGAGAGAGAGAGAGAGAGAGAGAGAGAGAGAGAGAGAGAGAGAGAGAGAGAGAGAGAGAGAGAGAGAGAGAACAAGGATTGAGATTTAAGGCTTCGCACACACGCGCACACAAACAAACAAACAGACAGACAGACAGACAGACAGACAGACAGACAGACAGACAGACAGACAGACAGACAGACCGTGCGCCACAGGGGACACGGAACCGCTTCCAAAAACAGGGAGCATAATTGTGTATTATATATATCTAACACCGTCCAAGGAACGAACATGACTAAACACCTGCACTGACATGCGCAGTGAGTGAGCGGACGGAGAAGAGACGGGTGGTTGAACTCTCCACATTAACTTAATGCAGTGAGTGAGCGGAGAAGAGACGGGTGGTTGAACTCTCCACATTAAACTAAATGCAGTGAGTGAGCGGAGAAGAGACGGGTGGTTGAACTCTCCACATTAAACTAAATGCAGTGAGTGAGCGGAGAAGAGACGGGTGGTTGAACTCTCCACATTAAACTAAATGTGCACAGTGAGTGAGCGGAGAAGAGACGGGTGGTTGAACTCTCCACATTAAACTAAATGCAGTGAGTGAGCGGAGAAGAGACGGGTGGTTGAACTCTCCACATTAAACTAAATGCAGTGAGTGAGCGGAGAAGAGACGGGTGGTTGAACTCTCCACATTAAACTAAATGCAGTGAGTGAGCGGAGAAGAGGCGGGTGGTTGAACTCTCCACATTAAACTAAATGCAGTGAGTGAGCGGAGAAGAGGCGGGTGGTTGAACTCTCCAAATGTATATAAACGGAACGTGGCCCGGATTTAGGGGCATGCGTCCCAAGGTCACGGTCCGTGACCTCAAGAACACAACCTGATGATACACATGCATGTTTACGCATATCTTTGCAGGAACAGGCAGGCTCAGTGTCAAGAGTCGAGATTCCTGGCTGGCTGCAGTGAAACGGATGGAGTTGAGGTAAAATTTGGAAATTAGGACTGAAAAGGGAGGGGGAGCTTGCTGGGGGAGGGAGCGAGGGAGCGAGGGGGGTGTTTAAGTTTTTATCGGGGGGACAATAAAAGGGGAAAGGGATTCATTTTGAGAAACAAAACAGGATCAATTTGCAACAGTGAAATAATAATAATAAAAAATTCAAGTCAAACAGTTTATTTACCAAATGCAAAGCACAGGATTTTGTTATGGTGTATGCATCCAAACTTCACACTCCTTTTAATGTGAGACAGTCATGCCACAATTAGGACGAGAAAGACGCAAACGATAACACATAATTATGATTAAAACACACAGGTCTAAAAGCAAGAATCGTGTGCGTCAGATAACAACGGTTTGCACCGCGAATGACTAACACAGTATGTCCGCTCATGTAATGTTTAATGAAAGAATGTGCAGAGTTTGCCCTTGAAGTACAGCGAGGGAAACATGCATGGACATTGTCTTTCTTCAATCAATCAATCAATCAATGAGTCTTATCAATCAATCAATCAATCAATCTTGCGTGAAGTTAGAAG
Source organism: Littorina saxatilis (assembly GCF_037325665.1). NCBI lineage: Eukaryota > Metazoa > Mollusca > Gastropoda > Littorinimorpha > Littorinidae > Littorina > Littorina saxatilis. The sequence goes on from NC_090255.1 coordinate 33,806,000, forward strand.
AGGAGAAAGAAAACGAGCGAAGAGGCCGACTAAGTCGATTGTTCTTGTAAATAAAAAATAGTACCCCATCTTCCGCCCCCCCCCCCTCCCATACACACAAATATACGTTTCAAGCAATGTAACGGAGAAATAAATAAAACGAAAGTACGACCTTATTTTAATCGTTGTTGAAAACAAAAATACCCCGCCCCACCACCCCCCCCCCCCGATCCCCCCCCTCCCTAGTCCCACGAAAACAAAATCTGCGCACACCTACCTAGCTTTGTATAGCGGTGAAGGGGGTGACGGAATGACAGAACAACCGATCAACCAAGCCACTAATTCACTAATTCGATTGTCCTTGTTCTAAACGAAGAATTGTGTCTTCCTGCTCCCATTTCTCAAGATCTACCTCACCTACAACCAAACGCCTGTATACATGTTTTTCTCCATCGTATGGTACGTTTTCGATTCAGTTTCCAGTTTGCAGTTACACCTCCATAATGGAATAACTTTCTCTGTTACTTTATGCATTCAGTTATTGTCAGAAGCACGGGAGCCAAGAAAACAGTAAGCGAAGCAGACATTTACACGGAAGAACGTACATCTCAATGGAAGATTTGTGCACAATTATCTGCTTTCCCCGAAAATGGAGTGTGGCTGCCTAAATGGCGGCGTGCAGGGAGGGGGGGGGGCAGCATTCACGTAAAACCGGCCGTTTCATGCAAAAATACAAGTGCACGTGGGAGTTGAAGCCCACGCCGAGCGCAGAAGAAGAAGAAGAAGAAGAAGAAGAAGAAGACGAAGAAGACGACGAAGACGAAGACGAAGACGACGAAGACGACGAAGAAGACGACGAAGACGAAGAAGACGAAGAAGACGAAGACGAAGAAGCCATGCATAGATCGGTACTGTTGGTCATCATCTCAAGATAGAGGAAAACGTAATTAGTGTCAGGTTTCTAAACAAGTAGTTGTGCTTTACCTGAAACCAAAGTAGCTGCAAGATGACTGAGTACAGTTGAGGGCTACTTTTTACAATGCGAATATGTATAGAGCGAAATTGCTGTGTCAATCTTTTGGACGTGTGATCTTGCAGGTCCAAGTACAGGAAAATCATTTTATTATGAGGTTTACTCTCGCCGACAGCTAGCTGCACAGTTCAGTCGAATAGTTAGCACAGTGGTATGTAAAGCACAGCAGTGAGTGCAGTGGAGCCGACACGGGCATTGAAGAGAGCAACCCCCCCCCCACCCCCTTCCCCAACGAATGGAGGCCATGGGAGATCGTTGTCCCCACATGCCCCCTCTCTCCCGCATGCCGCTGCAATCTCTAACCTGTGGCCTGGCCAGCCACTGCGCTCTCGTGGAACCGCTGCACTCGATTAGATGATTGGATTGACGCTCCACGATTTTAAAGACGGGGTCTAAGAAAAGGATCAAGTCTACATACATGTACAGTTTTCAACCCACTTTGAATGTGTACACAGCCGCTTAAGTAATAACATGATTTGCATGGCCAGTCACTTTGCTCTACCGGCTGATCAGTAGCGCTGCCACTGCTTCAGCCTGTGGCGATTCGCCGATTTCAAAGAAGGGGAGACTGACAATAAGATCAAGTAGAACATAACTTTTAACCCAAGTTTGAATGTGTGAGTAATATATCATTATTATATGTGACCTGCCGCAGGCCAGTCACTTCGTTCAGTTGAAACGACCACTTCACCATTTCAAAGATGGAGTCTAACAAAAACGACTGCATGCGGGTCACTGCAGTAAGTAATTATATATTATCTATCTCTGCGCCATCGCTTTCTGTTGGAATCTGCCATGCTCGAGTTAACGCTTCTCAATTTTAAATAATTCTTTTTTTGTATCAAAGGGATCAAGGGATCATGACTGCGCAGTCGGTACCAGTTGTAAATGCAACATGACGTTCTTTGGCCTCGTCAGTCACTGCGCATGATTAGACAGCTTCTCACTTTCGAAGCCAAATAGTCAAACCGTTCAAAGGATCGATGAGAAAAGGAATGCTATAACCCGGGATTTGTAAAAATCTAGAAACATTTTACAAATCACGTCGAACCTGAAGCCGCGATTTGTAAAAATGTAAAAATGTAAAAATATCGCATTCCACAAAGTAATGCATGCCTTTTATTATTATTATTTTTTCTTGTTTAGAGCCTCTACGCTGTGTGGTGGGGGTGGTTTTAGTTCCACATCCCATTTTGGTGCAATCCCATTTTGCCGCCGTCCCATTTTGTGCCCCATCCCATTGTCGCGACATTTCACAAGCCAAGCGTCATTTTACTAACATGTCATAACAATAGCGCGACATCCCATTTTGACACCATATCCCATTTGGAAATAGGGACGGCGGCGACATGGGATAACGCCAAAACGGCATGGCGACAAAATGGAATGTGGCGCTATTGGTATGACACGGTGGTAAAATGACACTTGGCCTGTGAAATGTCGCGAAAATGGGATGGGGGCAAAACGGGATAACGGCGAAACGGGATTGCGCCAAAATGGGATGTGGAGCTAATGGTAAATTACATGGTGGTAAAGTGACACTTGGCCTGATGGTTTTAAACTCCTGTTTCTGGATTACACAATAAACTTAAAAACATGATTATATAAACGAGAGGATAGCTGTTTTCTCTCTCAGTTAATACTGCTAATGTGCCGTCGCCTCCCCTGCGACCATTGTAGTGGCGGGGAGGTCGACGGACAATGCAGATAGATCTCTTAATCTTAATCTTATCATTTTATCCTATTTATAATGAACAAATGCCGTATGGCAACTCATGGTCCTGAGTTTTACCTTTTTTTTTTTAAACGAAACTAAAATTGAATTAAAATCCATGATTTTAATGGTCCTTCCTCTAGGAAGTCAACGTATATAAAGGAAAAGTTATTAATATTCCTCTTACAAGGATCTTAACGTATATTTCTCATTGCCCCACCCCCCTCCCTTACTCATGGAGAGCGGGGCTGGGGTCCTATCACGGTCGGGCTTGCTTGGTTTTGCCCTTTTCTTTCCCTCCTTTTTACATTTAGTCAAGTTTTGACTAAATGTTTTAACATAGAGGGGGGAATCGAGACGAGGGTCGTGGTGTATGTGTGTGTGTGTGTGTGTGTGTGTGTGTGTGTGTGTGTGTGTGTGTGTGTGTGTGTGTGTGTGTGTGTGTGTCTGTCTGTCTGTCTGTCTGTCTGTGCGTGTGTGTGTGTGTGTAGAGCTAAACTACTAGACCGATCTTTATGACATTTTACATGAGAGTTCCTGGGTAGGATAGCCCCGGACGTTTTTTTTCATTTTTTCGATAAATATCTTTGATGACGTCATATCCGGCTTTTTGTAAAAGTTGAGGCGGCACTGTCACACCCTCATTTTTCAATTAAATTGATTGAAATTTTGGCAAAGCAATCTTCGACGAAGGCCGGGGTATGGTATTGCATTTCAGCTTGGTGGCTTAAAAACTAATGAGTGAGTTTGATCATTAACAATCGGAAACTTGTAATTAAAATTATGTTTTTATTAAACGATCCAAAAACAATTTCATCTTATTCTTCGTCATTTTCTGATTCCAAAAACATATACATATGTTATATTTGGAGCAAATTAGATATTTTAGCAGCAAAAAAGATGGTTAACCAGCAGATTTGCTGTTTGAACAGCTGAGATGATATTTAAACTGCAAATTAGATACTTTACCAGCAAGAAAATACAACTGACAATTCTGCTGTTGAATTCATCCAATTTGCTGCTTCACATTCGCTGCTCACTCCTTCCTATTTGCTGCTGAAACCATCTATTTTGCTGGTAAACAAATTTTATGCGTTTCCAAAACCACAAAATTCTTCCAAACCCGTTCACCTCTTATTGACCTTGTCCACTCTGTACTCCAAGTCCGCCCGTCATACTCACCATGACAGAAAATGCTCTTAACGCATCGTACTCATAAAAAGGCCTCTAAAATTGATTGAAGCTGACTACCGTAACACACTCATTAGGAGTCTTACCCTTGAGAGTGAAAATTGGCAAACAGCCTGTAACTATAACAAAAAAATTCTTTGGCGTTTTCTTGGTTTTTTTTCCCAAAAAGATGAGAACTAAAGCTGGAAACATTAAAGGCGCTAACTGTAAATGATTATGCAAAAAACTTAGTTTAACTGATAACTGACTAAATCTAGAGGCAATGTGTTAAATCTCAGAGACTGAAATAATTAAATGTCGACATGCAATTTACAGGCACAGTCGACCTTGTCCTCGCAACCACCTGTCGAAAGCGACCACCTGCCCACATCGATCAGTCCGAATGTTGTTCTATATAATTTCTTTCTTTATTTGGTGTTTAACGTCGTTTTCAACCACGAAGGTTATATCGCGACGGGGAAAGGGGGAGAGGGGATAGAGCCACTTGTCAAATGTTTCTTGTTCACAAAAGCACTAATCAAAAATTTGCTCCAGGGGCTTGCAACGAAGTACAATATATTACCTTACTGGGAGAATGCAAGTTTCCAGTACAAAGGACTTAACACCTCTTACATACTGCTTGACTAAAATCTTTACAAACATTGACTATATTCTATACAAGAAACAGAATCCGTTAGTCGCCTCTTACGACATGCTGGGGAGCATCGGGTAAATTCTTCCCCCTAACCCGCGGGGGGGGGGGGGGGGGGGGGGGGGGGAGGGGGGGGTTCTATATAATTCACTTTTTTTTATCGACCACTTGTCTATAACTACCCCTTTTTGTCAGTCCTTCAGGTGGTCGTACTAGACGAGTTTTACTGTACCATCGTTCTCACGCAATGCATCGTGTTGAGCACCAGAGATCTGACTCGGCCTTTGTGTGAGGAAGTTCATCTTTGAAAGAAATACCCAAACAGATAGATTTGTAACGTTCCAAAACGTTTCAATAACCTACCATCCTTGTTTTTGAAAGAAGCTTCCGCAATTTGGCCGACTGCCGAAACCAAACGACGTTCCTGCTTCTACCGAAGGACACTAGTTTGTTTGTTTGTTTGTTTAACGCCCAGCCGACCACGAAGGGCCATATCAGGGCGGAAGGACACTAGTGTCCTTGGCACAAAGGGTAAAAAAATCCCCCAAATAAGGCCTTAAACAAATAACATTTCTTGAAATTAAGGCCTCATGTCAAGAAATAAGGCCTTATTTATTTAAGGCCTTATTGTTTTGGATGTTTGACCCTTGATGCCAAGGATAGACTAGTATCCCTGCAAACTCTGGCACCTCTGACAGCCTTGACCCTTATCCACTTGGCCACGGCCAGTGCCCTCTCGCCACCCAGTGCCTTGCTGTCGGCAGACCGAGATGCTGGCACTCGCTCAATACATGCGTGCTTGGCGAGCTCGGCCAGTCGCATTGGGCGCACATGTCGGGGGTGGAGGATGTGGAGGATTGGGAGGGGGAGGGGGAGGGCGAGACAGGCCCCAGGCTCTCATGCAATCAGATTTTTGGCACCTTTTTTGTGAGGAGACACCGAGTCAGCGTACTTTTGGTCTGTTCAGATTGTGTTGAGAAATGTGGTTATTCGTTCGTGTTAGTGTGTTTGAGTGTATTGTTTTTTTTTTTTTTTTTTTTTTTTTTTTTTTGGGGGGGGGGAGGGGATTATGGGGGAGGTGGTAGAATTAAATGGTGTGTGTGTGTGTGTGTGTGTGTGTATATGTGTGTGTGTGTGTGTGTGTGTGTCGGAACGTGTTTGTTTGCCTGAATGTGCGCGCACGCGAGAGAGATGAGAGAGATGAGAGAGAGAGAGAGAGAGAGAGAGAGAGAGAGAGAGAGAGAAAGGGAGATGAAGAGGGAAAGAAGGGGAGGAACAAAAGAGGCGATCGACAGACAGACGGAAGGAGAGAGAGAGGGAAGGAGAAAGACAGAGACACCCAACCCCCCTCCACGCGACAGGGTAACAGGTGGTCCCGAGGTGTTTTGTTTAATGAGATTTCTCCCCAGCTCTTAAATATTTGATGAGCAAAAAGTTTTTGTTTAATTACCCTCCGGCGGGCAGAAAGGCTCGCTGCAGACAAAACACACACACACACACACACACACGCGCGCGCGCGCGCGCACGCACACACACACACACATACTAACACAAACGCGCGCACACACACACACACCCACACACACACTAAGATACGCACGCACGCACGCACGCACACACACACACACACACACACACACACATTAAGCTTAGTCTGCAACTGCAGTCGATGTTGTTGATATGATGGCATACGGCAACACATCAGTAATGGCGCGGCAGTAGAACCTGCTCTTGCGACCACCTCTTGATGACGACCCCCTGCCTTTTACGATCACCCCAAAGAACCCCGACGAAATTCTTTCCTATATATATTCATTTCTTCTTCCATAACAAGCACCTGTCTGCAATGACCACTTTTAGTTGGTCCTTCGGATGGTCGGTATGGACAAGTTCCACTATCATCTTCCTGGAGTCACTTCCAAGGTAACGTCTTTCTTATGTAAGCCAACAACTTGACCTTTACAGGCTGTCCAGGGTTAAGAGCAACCTGTCACCAGGGCCGAGGTGCACGATAACACTTACAACCGGGTGGGAGTCAGCCGCGGTGTTGGATTGGTTGAAACTGAGATTTGTTGTGATTTCCACCAATCAGACCCCGCGGTTTGTTCTCACCCGTTTGGATGGCACCCACTTTCGCTTCGTGCCCCTCGGCCCAGCGTACTACATTGTTCTGTCGTCTTCTCCGCTAGTAGACTGGTCTTGTCCTATGTAAAAACCTCTCCAGATCTTAGATGGTCACTGGCTAAATCGTTTACACAGGAAGAAGGACTGGTTTTTTTTTTGGTGTACAATTTTAGGAGACTTCAGGAAAATAAACCACCATGAAAAACATCTAGTCTTTTATATAGGCCCTATCTTGCATTCACAGCATGTACGGACACCCTCCCCCCCCCCCCCCCACCGCCAACCCCGAAAAAATAATCAATAGTTGGCATCTCACCTCAACCCATGCACCCCTTGAAACAGAAGATGAGATACGAATGTAAAGAAAAACAACCTCATCCACTGATTTGACAGAAGTCCACACAAATCACCCCACTCTCAACACGCTTACCAAAAATCCACATTTATATTCAAATAATATATGATTGTGCGTAAACACTTTTTTGACAAGCTAACTTGAAAACTGACTTGGCAATTACCACAAAAGAAACACAATTTCTCAAAACCCAAGGAGAAATCAGCACTGCGATGGTACTAGAAATAACAAAATTTGTTCAACGGGATCTTCATGCAGCCGTAACTGCACGGACTTATTTTATTGAGATCATTCTAGAAATAACACATTGGTTGAAGGGTTCTTGAACAGCCTCCTTTGCGCAGCGTCGAGGGTTCTGTAGATGAGTTATGCACTGATCGGTGATCTTGACAAAAAGTTCAGACTTTCGGTTGGCCTAAATTAAGTTGTGTTTTATTCCATGCAGGAACAACAAAAACACAGTTGTCAAACCATCTCGCGTTTTGCTCTCGTTCCACTTCCCTTAATATTTTCCCTTGGCCCGCCTGCTCTGTCTGTCCCCCCCCCTCCTCTCTCTCTCTCTCTCTCTCTCTCTCTCTCTCTCTCTCTCTCTCTCTCTCTCTGTGTCTGTGTGTCTCTCTCTCTCTCTCTCTCTCTCTCTCTGTGTTTCTCTCTCTCTCTGTGTCTCTCTCGCTCTCTCTCTCTCTCTCTCTCTCTCTCTGTCTCTCTCTGTCTCTGTTTCTCTCTCTCTCTCTGTCTCTGTTTCTCTCTCTCTCTCTCTGTCTCTCTCGCTCTCTCTCTCTCTCTCTCGAACTTCCTCTCTCTCTCTAACTTTCCTCTCTCTCTCTCTCTCTCTCTCTGTCTCTCTCTCTCTCGCCCTCTCTCTGAAGTTATTATTTCTGAAGGGTATAGCGTGACTATACGTATACCTTCTTCGGGTTTAGTCTTCTTTAATCTTCAACACTATGCTCCAATCTCTTCCTCCCTTCCATGCTTTCTTCAGGGTACACCATCTTGTTTCTTTGTAATTCATCACTTTCTTTCATTCTGATCTTCGTTCTTAATAAGATTTTTTCTTGTTGCTTTTATTTAGGATGTAAAGTTATGTTTCCCTTCACCAACTCCCAACCTTTTGAATCCTGCTTCAACGCTGACCATACGCATACTTCAATCACTCCATACGCACCCCAGTCTCCGTTTATTTCTCATTTCTCTCATTTCTCATTACTTTATTGTCCCATCGCTGGGAAATTCGGGTCGCTTCCTCCCAGTGGAAAGCTAGCAGCAACGGAGTCGCGCTACCCAGGTGTCTGCGTGTTTAGGTGTATTCAGCCACCTGCATTTATGGCAGAATGACCAAGGTCTTTTACGTGCCATTGTGATGACACGGGGGTGGGACATGGCTTCCGTCTCTGGGTCTGCACATAAAGTTGACCCGTGTCCGTCCCGGCCCGAATTCGAACCTGCGACCTTTCGATCACAAGTCCAGTGCTCTACCAACTGAGCTACTGGGCCCCCTCCCCCCACCCCCCTCTCCCATACCTTCCCCCTACTCTACTCTTAATACCCCCACTCTTTAATGCTGATCAAAATACTTTTACTATTCTCTCCTCATCTTCTTATCATCTCCTCCTCCCCCCCCTCCCCACCTCATAACCATTTTCTCTTCCACCTTCACCCATCTTTGACCGCACACGTCCGAATCCGCTCAACTCAACGTACACCTCTCCCTTCTTCTTCTCCTTCTTTGTGACCCCCCCCCCCCCCCCCCACCCCATCCCTCGCCCCCTTCTGGCATTCCAGACTTTAAGATGTCCCCAGCAGGCGAGCAGTTCGGACTTCATTTTCTTCAAGAAAAAGAAAAATCGATAAAGTTCAGAGAAGATCAAAGCTCGCTAGAGCTGTGCCGTCTTCTTTTTTTCTTCTTTTTTTTTGCGCCTTCTTCCAAAAATTGTCACAGATCAAACGCTCTTCTTCTGACACCTTACCCACACCCCCTAGCCCCCAGCCCCCCCCCCCCCCCCCCCCACCCCTCTCCTCTCCCTCGCCACATATATCCGTTTCTACCTCCCTATTTTCCCTGCTGTTCGCGTGTGAATTTTACACACATCAAACATATTCGTTCCATACGACAAAAAAAACCACCAAAAACAGTATAACGATTACGACAATAGCATCATCTGATAACTACGACGATGATCGACAGACCTTGCATGCAGAAATTCTTATTTTTTCAAATTCTAAAACACCAAGAAAAAAAATTAAAAAAATCAGTTTCAACTCCAAAGAAAAATTACGTATGGATAACAAGAAAGACGACTGACGCCTCGAGGGAATACCTAACGCAAGGCCAAGGAAAAGCAGACTCATTTTTCAAACAAGCGTCAAGACTGGCTGAAAGTTCACAGACATTTGCAGAATTAAAAGTCAGCACCGCTGGAATTTACATCACAGCATGGGTTTTCTTGAATAATAATTACACTAACTACTGTGTTTGAGGCTAAGGTCGTCGGGGGAAGGTGAATAAGTGGGGGAAGTGACTGATAGGGAAGAGGGAAGGGAGTGACAGAGGTGGTGAGGTGACAGAGAGAGAGAGAGAGAGAGAGAGAGAGAGAGAGAGAGAGAGAGAGAGAGAGAGAGAGAGGGAGAGAGAGAAAGAAAGAGATTGAGAGAGAGAGAGAGAGGGAGAGAGAGAGACGGGAGAGAGAGAGAAGAGAGAGAGATTGAGAGAGAGAGAGAGAAAGAGATTGAGAGAGAGAGAAAGAGATTTTGAGAGAGAGATTTTGAGAGAGAGAGAGAGAAAGAGATTGAGAGAGAGAGAAAGAGATTGAGAGAGAGAGAAAGAGATTGAGAGAGAGAGAGATTTTGAGAGAGAGAGAGAGATTTTGTGAGAGAGAGAGAGAGAAAGAGATTGAGAGAGAGAGAGAAAGAGATTTAGCGAGAGAGAGAGAGAGAGAGAAAGAGATTGAGAGAGAGAGATTGAGAGAGAGAGAGACAACCGTAC
>NC_090255.1:33816209-33831209 GCF_037325665.1 Littorina saxatilis
CTCTCCCTAAAAGACGCGAGCATGCGCACGCAAGTCATGCCAGTAAACTTACACCTGACACTGCCTGTATGCCAGACAGACCACCATCCTGACAGTGTTTCTGTGGTCAGCCTTCAAGGCTCACACTCCAACGGTAATGTTAAAATTCATGACTGTAGGATTCAACGTTAACAAGGCCGGATCGCCGTGAAGGCGGAGAAGACATTACTGAATGATACAGAGAAACCTTCTGGCAGGGGTCCTGATTTGGCCTATATGGTCCGCTGGACCCAAAAAGCAACAACTAACTAACCAACTAACTTTCCAGCAAAGAGAGCACGCATAAACGCAAGCTGCTTCAGATGTACGAGCGAGTTAATGATGAAACAGGAACAGAAACAGGATGGTGGTCTGTCTGGGGGGTGTCGGGTGTATGTAAAGTTTACACGACTTGCTTGCGCTTGTTTTGAACACAAGAACACAGACAGAAATCCAAAACAAATAGCCAACCAAGATAGCCAGCCAAGATAGCCAACCAAGATAGCCAACCAAGATAGCCAACCAAGATAGCCAACCAAGATAGCCAACCAAGATAGCCAACCAAGATAGCCAAACAAACAAAAACTACACAAACTCAAAAATTAAACGTTCCATTAACTAACATTTCTTGGTGTTTTTGAATACAAGAATGCAGAAAGAAATCCGAAACAAATAGCCAAGCACTGTTTCAAATTCAAGAAACGACCCCCCCCCCCCCCCCCCCAACATTTAAAAAAAAAAGTTGTGGCATTTTTAACTATGTTATGTATACATACACTGGCATTTCTAAATGGAATCCAATGGCATTTCTAACCTTTTATACTGAATATACGCTATTCTTTATTACACTATACTGTGAGACAAGAGAGGATTAGGACTGACCACCGACAGTCCTATTATTGTGGGTGTGCTGTTACCACCGCCAGACCTTTCCAGGGTGTGAAAGGGAAAAAAATCGCATCAGACTTAACACCAAAATGTCAAAGAGGCGCAGAGGGGAAAAAATCGATACCACAGTAACCTGATAAATTGGCGCAGAAACCGAACTTTTTTCCCCTCCCTCTCTATAAACCCGCACTGCAGATAAGACTTTGAAACAAAAATCGAAACTTTTAGATAGAGACTAGAGAGTAAGAAAAAATCGATTATTTTTTTACTTCTGAAATTGAAAGCTGTTTACTCGCGCTGCGACTTTTGTTTTTGTTTCTCAAAGGAGTCAAATCGTTTTATTTGTTTTCGCAGACTGACTGAGATTTGTTTTTTCTACGGTGGATGAAATGCAACAGATGTTATTACATTCGATAGGTACTCACACGGCCAGGCATTGCTGGCGAGCTTACGCACACACACAGTCATTGCTATAGGTGAGAGTGAACACGGTTGTTTCTGCAGGCAAATTTAGAAATGTCATTTGATGAAAATAACAAAGTGGAAAAAGCCGAAAATTGAAGTTTTGGGTGTGTGTTTGTTTTCGTTTCTTGGTTTTTAAACATTGATAGTCTATTTGTTTCGAATAGCTTCTAGTTGTTCTAGTTAGATTCTACGGTAGCTGAAAACATTCCTCTGTCTATAGGCCCATTGCAGAAACTCAAGTTAACAACAGCATTTCTACTCGGCGCGCGCGGTATGAGAATCACGGGTCGTAACTCTCTGGAATTGGTCATCCGCCGCCATGTTGGATGCCTTGCACGATCTCTGACAGTGCTTGAGCGTTGGGTGGCGACTCGACAAAAGTGAAAATGACACGTTGTGTGGCCAAAAACTGCAGTCAGCAGGCACACTTTAGGATCCCTAAAGTTGTTTACCATCAGGGTGACAACTGGAAGGAAGTTACTGAGCGGAGAAGACGATTATAACTGGTTATTTTTTGCTGTGTGCAGTGCGCTAATCAACAATTGTCCATCGGTTGTGCCTTTAGAGTGAACACTGTGATAGGATGCTTTGAAAATTATACTTTGCAGTAGTTACCTGAGCTGCATTGTACCTCATTTGCCTGTCTTGAGAGCTTTATCTTGTGAATTTGGTGCACTGTCTGCATGGTAATTTGAGATAAAGAATAAATAAATGAATATAATAATGTATTCTTGCTTTACTTTTTATGTTGTGCTGTTGTGTTAAAAAGGCAGATCCCCTTTGGACTCATGCATGCACAGTTTTCTTCATTTTGTCTGCATACACAGTGAAATACGCAAAAAGAACAAGAGTGCAATGAAGAAAACTAACAAAGACGGCATCCAATATGGCGGCGCGAAGAGAGTATGAGCGGAGTTGTGCCCCTTAGGGCTAAAGCTAGCCGATCCATTTGATAACGTCACGCCGAGTAAGAAGAATGAATTGGACCTATATGGGATGCCAGTTGCCTTTAATATTTTAGGTGGTCCTGTGTAGACTCACAACCCACAAAATAGGTAAGAGTGAGCACAATTTTTGTGTTATTCCACAGTAGTTAAATACATCAGTTTCGTGACCAACTTCTGGTGACCTTGTATAGCCTGACAGGTCAAGCAGAACATCGCATGTGAACCCAACATAGGTTGTAGGATCTTCTCACAATATATTATTAACCGACAATTTAAAATACCAATGGCTCACCTATTTTAACACAAAGTTTAAACGACGTTCTAATCAAACACCTTTTTATTACACAACACCAAACAAACAAACAATTGAAGTGACGTTCTTGTGCTACTTCCGCTAATTACATACTTACATCCCCACTCCCCAAAAATTAAAAACATAATCAGATACATAAAAAAACTAATTAGCGAAACAAACGAGTAAACCAAACAAACTAGCACAAAAAAGAGAGAAAAAACAAAGACAGCAAAAAACACCCACACCCACACACACACAAACGTACACCACAAAGAAACAAGCGCCGAACGCACTTAAAAAAACACACACACCCGCACACACACAAACGTACACCACAAAGAAACAAGCGCCGAACGCACTTAAAAAAACACCCACACCCACACACACACAAACGTACACCACAAAGAAACAAGCGCCGAACGCACTTAAAAAAACACACACACCCACACACACACAAACGTACACCACAAAGAAACAAGCGCCGAACGCACTTAAAAAAACACCCACACCCACACACACACAAACGTACACCACAAAGAAACAAGCGCCGAACGCACTTAAAAAAACACACACACCCACACACACACAAACGTACACCACAAAGAAACAAGCGCCGAACGCACTTAAAATAAAAACACACACACCCGCACACACACAAACGTACACCACAAAGAAACAAGCGCCGAACGCACTTAAAAAAACACCCACACCCACACACACACAAACGTACACCACAAAGAAACAAGCGCCGAACGCACTTAAAAAAACACACACACCCACACACACACAAACGTACACCACAAAGAAACAAGCGCCGAACGCACTTAAAAAAACACCCACACCCACACACACACAAACGTACACCACAAAGAAACAAGCGCCGAACGCACTTAAAAAAACACACACACCCACACACACACAAACGTACACCACAAAGAAACAAGCGCCGAACGCACTTAAAAAAACACACACACCCACACACACACAAACGTACACCACAAAGAAACAAGCGCCGAACGCACTTAAAAAAACACACACACCCCCACACACACAAACGTACACCACAAAGAAACAAGCGCCGAACGCACTTAAAAACAAGTCGCGTAAGGCGAAAATACAATATTTAGTCAAGTAGCTGTCGAACTCACATAATGAAACTGAACGCAATGCCATTTTGTCAGCAAGACCGTATACTCGTAGCATCGTCAGTCCACCGCTCATGGCAAAGGCAGTGAAATTGACAAGAAGAGCGGGGTAGTAGTTGCGCTAAGAAGGATAGCACGCTTTTCTGTAGGCTACCTCTCTTTGTTTTAACTTTCTGAGCGTGTTTTTAATCCAAACATATCATATCTATATGTTTTTGGAATCAGGAACCGACAAGGAATAAGATGAAAGTGTTTTTAAATTGATTTGGACAATTTAATTTTGATCATAATTTTTATATATTTAATTTTCAGAGCTTGTTTTTAATCAAAATATAACATATTTATATATTTTTGGAATCAGCAAATGATGGTGAATAAGATAAACGTAAATTTGGATCGTTTTATAAATTTTTATTTTTTTTTTTACAATTTTCAGATTTTTAATGACCAAAGTCATTAATTAATTTTTAAGCCACCAAGCTGAAATGCAATACCGAAGTCCGGGCTTTGTCGAAGATTACTTGACCAAAATTTCAACCAATTTGGTTGAAAAATGAGGGCGTGACAGTGCCGCCTCAACTTTCACGAAAAGCCGGATATGACGTCATCAAAGACATTTATCAAAAAAATGAAAAAAACGTTCGGGGATTTCATACCCAGGAACTCTCATGTCAAATTTCATAAAGATCGGTCCAGTAGTTTAGTCTGAATCGCTCTACACACACACACACACACACACACACACACAGACACACACACACACACACACACACACACACACACACGCACATACACCACGACCCTCGTTTCGATTCCCCCTCGATGTTAAAATATTTAGTCAAAACTTGACTAAATATAAAAACCCACAAAGAAACAAACAGAGGCAGGTACAAAGGACACACATTTCGCGCAAATGATTTCCATCTATAACTTCAATGCAACCATCTATAAGTGACTCTAGACAACAAAAATCGCAATTGAATTCTATTTTCTCAACAATACATCATTTCATGTTTGTATCAACAATTGTCCTCCTTTGACGGACTTTCCTTTGACGGACTTTTTTGTTTTTGATTTTCCAAGAAAATGGGGTTAATTCAAAAATATAGGCCGCAGGCGTAAAATCCAGCGCAAAGCAATCATAAAAATAAAGCTACTTTATTATTTATCCTTCGCAGGAAATAAATATTTACAGGCAATGAATATGAACAAAACTTTACTGACAATTGACAGTCGACAGGCTAACTTAGTGTGGCGCAATTGATGCAAAGATGCAGATATACGTCTATTTATCTCTGAAACGGTTCGACTATAAAATGCTTCTCTTTGTAAAGTTGGAACTACTGGTAATGATCAAAAGTAGTGGGAAGGTTTTTGTCGCGATGTGTGTGTGTGTGTATGTGTGTGTGTGTATGTGTGTGTGTGTGTGTCTGTGTGTTAGGAAGTGTGTGTGTGTATGTGTGTGTGTGTGTGTGTGTGTGTGTGTGTGAGTGAGTGAGTGAGATAGTGAGTGAGTGTGTGTGTGTGTGTATGTTTTAGGAAGTGTGTGTATGTGTGTGTGTGTGTGTGTGTGTGTGTGTGTGTGAGTGAGTGAGTGTGTGTGTGTGTGTATGTTTTGGGAAGTGTGTGTGTGTGTATGTGTGTGTATGTGTGTATGTGTGTGTGTGTGTGTGTGTCTGTGTGTGTGTAGAGAGAGGGAGGAGAGAGATTAAGATAAAAGGGGGAGAGAAATTAAAAGACGCTGAGACAGACAGACAGAGAAAGAGAGAGAGAGAAGGTAAGTATACAGTACAGTATTCCATCCAAATTAGCAACAATGCCCAGCAGAGAATGAACTTCTTGTCAAGCAACTCGGACTACTAGTTTGCACAAACTGTTGAAACCTGTGATCGAACCAAGAATTTACGACGCTCCACATCCTCAGATGGTGTATCTCAGTACTCATTATTTTCATAACAGACACTGTTTCCCAGAGAAAACATTGTCAAAATGAGTCATTCGTTGTTCCCCGCGTGAACTTCCCTCTCGGGAAATCAATTTCAAAAATGTGCATGGTTGTGTTCTTCCTGAAGTACCCCTGATGAGTCAGTTACGTAGTTTGCATCATTGAGACTGCAAAACGACACACACACACACACACACACACACACACACACACACACACACACACACACACACACACACACACACACACACACACACACACACACATACACAAGGCACATAAGGCACACACACACACACACACATACACACATGCACATACACACATGCACACACACACACACACTGGCAACATCTTAGAAAACAAGAGAATGTTCAAATCTTGAAACGCATGTTAAAAACCAGCAATGCGCACCTGCAAAAAAGATAATATATTTTGCATGTATTGCGTTGGGACCTGGTGGTCACCACGTTAATGAGACCTTTTATTCAACGTCACTCAAGGAAATCGTTGGCTAAATGTGTCCCCCCGAGACCTAAATTTGTTTGTTAACGGCAGTTAAAAGATGGAACCCCCCCCCCCCCCGCCACCCATTCAAGACCTAAAAACATCTGGTCTATAAAGGAAAGAGTCTTAAAATGGGAGCAGATTTACATAGGCTTTGATCGAAAACGTGAAAAAAATCAGTCTTGCAAAGGGGGTAGTATTAAACTGGGGGGGGGGGTGGGGAGGGGGAGGAGGGAGGGGGGTGTCAAAAAAGGAGTGTTCTAATATACCGACAGATTGTCCAAATGTTTTGATATAGCTTCAAACTCGTTGTCAACTTCTATCGTTCGAGCTTTTATGTCGTGTCGAGCTTTTGTCGCTTGATCTTATGTCGTTTGAGCTTTTGTCGTTAGATCTTATGTCGTGTA
Source organism: Littorina saxatilis (assembly GCF_037325665.1). NCBI lineage: Eukaryota > Metazoa > Mollusca > Gastropoda > Littorinimorpha > Littorinidae > Littorina > Littorina saxatilis. The sequence continues at coordinate 33,822,827 of NC_090255.1, forward strand.
CCCTCCCGGGCTACCCTCCCTGTGAAATGTCAACGCTGCCGTCTATGCTAGTCCAGCATCGTTCGGCCCTCAGTGAAGGTGACAGTGCACCTTGAACTGTCACAGACCACAACACAACCAGCACATGTCCAATCTACGCTACAAAGTCACCTTCAGAACGTGACAACACCCTTGAGACCAAACGGTTACTTTGAAAATGGGTCAAGTCAACTGAGCGAATCCCCTCTTGGTGAAGGCCTACCGAGAGGAAAAGTTATGCATGTGTGTGTGTATGTGTGTGTGTATGTGTGTGTGTGTGTGTGTGTGTGTGTGTGTGTGTGTGTGTGTGTGTGTGTGTGTGTGCTCCTTTTCGTGTTTGCACGCATGTGTGTGTGTGTGAGTGTGTGTGTGTGTGTATATATATATATATATTTGCGTGTACGTGTTAGTTTCCGTGCGTGCACGCATGTGTGTGTGTGCGCGTGCGTGTAAATGCGTTTGTGATCATGCGTGCGTCACTACCAAAGCGCACAGACCAGCACGATCCCTCTACGCTGCAAAGTCACCTTGCCCGTTTGAAAATACCCTGGAGTCCGAATGGTCAGTTTGAATGGCCAGTGTGAATGGCCAGTGCACAAAGACCAGCACGCAACACTCGTCAGCCGTGGTGCAACGGACACAATTACGCCTTCAAATCGGACAACACTAATTGGCGCCTGTCAAACTAACGAGACGACCTACAGCCCAGGTAGGCCGGGAAGCAAGTCGAATACCTGTCCAGCGGTTTCTTTGATTGGAAAGGTACAAAGCGGTGCAGCGAATCCAACTTCAATTTTAGCCTTCAAAAACTATCCAATAATTATAACCACCGCACGATCCATCAGCAACAGAAGGGTACTTGACAGGTATTCATAAAGAAAAACTTTAAAGTGTGATTGTGTAGCTATTCGACTTATCGTCTTTACAGTGTGCAGTCCTTTTACTGCTCCTCCTTTCTTTATTACACCCCCGGTATAGGGGTGTGTATAGGATTCGGTCGATGTGTTTGTTTGTTTGTTTGTGTGTTTGTGTTCGCATATAGATCTCAAGAATGAACGGACCGATCGTCACCAAACTTGGTGAACAGGTTCTATACATTCCTGAGACGGTCCTTACAAAAATTGGGACCAGTCAAACACACGGTTAGGGAGTTATTGGTGGATTAAGATTCTACAAGGACTTATAGAGGGACATATTAATGGTCAAAGGGAAATAACCTTCTCAGTTGGTGGCAGTGAGAATGGTAAGGACGGGGGTGTTTTTCCTACCTCGGAGGAATTTCTTGTTTTGAAAAGGAGAGTCTTCAACCAACAGCAAGAGCACATCACAACGGAAACGCGTTTGGTCGCCTCCGTCAAAGTGTATGCATCATAAATGAATAGGGCGTTCTCCCTAAATAGCCAAGTGTGAGTTGGTTGGTTGGTTGGTTGGTTGTTGGAGTGTTAATGTCCCTTCAACCAAGTTGGCTATGCGGGACCCATTAAAGTGTGTTTCCTTTCACTCGCTGTCAGAAATCACGGTTATTGTTCGTATCAAACCTCCGACATCCATCATCCGCTCTTTGCAAAAGCAACATAAACGTAGGACAATTCAGGCGTCAAACAAGTTTTCGATAGTAAGTTGTAGGTACACTTGTGAATTCATTTAGCTTAGAGGTTCTGAAAACTGTCTACCACAATTGAACGAAACTTCTTAATGCATTCAGTAGCAGCAGTCATCATGATACTTGAAACGCACAGAAACACGCACACACACACACACACACACATTCACTCACACACCACACACACACACATTCACTCACTCCCCCACACACACACACACACACACATTCACTCACACATTCACTCACACACACACACACACAAATCATACCTCTCCAAAACAGCACCAATTCAGCCGATCACATCAAGGCACAGTACATCCAGCGCAGTAGACACCAACAACTTTGCAGCATTCCTCCAAACACAACAGCAGTGAAGCAACTAACAGTAGTACTTCTACCTTCTTACCACTTCAACACATAATACACTCAAATTGCATACAAGTACGCGGACGACGCTTTAGTGACCAGTGAAACAGTCTTGCCCGCAAGCCATTCAAGGTGTACGATACAATAAAAACTCAGGACGGACGAGCACAAGGCTCACCTAAGCGACTTTGCTCAGGGCCGACTGCAAATCTACCGTGTGTTTGACACGTCTTACGGCGACTATACCTGTATACGCACCCAGGTGCAACAAGATCCAATCACTGGACCTTGTCAACCCGCCCCCCCCCCCCCCCCCCACCGCTTACCTGTCTCTTACTTCCAACAATCCCGTCACCCTCTTCTCCTCCCTCCCCCTTTTGCACCCGAGTCCAGGTGAATTGTTGCACCTAACATGTCGTTGGGACGGAATTCTGGAAAACACGTGATTTTTGAGTTTGTCAGGAAATGCATGTTGCTCTTGCTCGGATATTTCCTACAGTTGACAGGTAAAATCTGTTTGTCAGTTCTTAAAAAAAGTGCAACAAGAAAAAAACGAAAACAAAAATGCACAAACACACAAACCAACCAACCAACCAACAAATAAACAAACCAAAAAGATTTTTTTGGTCTCACACGGACAATACATTTATATTCGAATCTTCAACTATATTACCATTGTTTGATTACGCGGACGTTATTTGGGATAACTGTACGAAGTGTTTGGCAGACGAGTTGGAGACCTTGCATTATTGTAGGTGCAGTTCGTGGTACAAGCCACCAAAAATTGTATAATGAATCGGGTTTTGTGCCTCTGAAAAAAAGGCGACGTCGTCATAAACTCTTGCTGTATTATAAAATTGTAAATCGTTTAACCCCAGCATATTTATATTCCAAACTGCCGGTCTTGGTTTCCGATGTAAATCCTTACCACAGACGACGCCCTCTTGAACGTAAGGTTCCATTATGCAGAAGTGAGTTATGTAAATTATTTCTCGTCCCAACCAATATGGGACTCCCCCTAACCCGCGGGGGGCTGACGAAGCTGTAAATGTGACAGTGAGCAGATGTGCGAATGTGACAATTGCATTAAGTATTAGTAGGCGGACACCTGCACATGGATGGAAAATCGCCTTAAAACTGCCAATACATGTACAATGCTAAGAAGTCTGTAAATCGTTTGATGTCTGTGCAAGTCAACTACATGATATGGCGTGACATAGTGCGGAAAATCCTCTTTGCGCTGTGAGACCAGTGCGCGTATATTCAAACGTGGTTACAAATCGCGTTTGTGCAGTGAGAAAAGTATATGTGCGCGCATAGGTTTTAACACTGCAAGCTGTGTTCTTCATTGAAACGTGGAGAAATGCATGTCCATGAGCTTTGATTGATTGATTCTGGACTCTTTTTTTTATCCCGGCTCTGAACCCAGGAGAGTCACAGGACCAACTGATGCGTATGAATACAACAGGAAATTTATAGAACAGTAATGAAATCATGACACCGTATGAAGTCTTCAATGTGCAGTTGAATGGGGAGGGCTTCCGATCCTATCAATGCTGGCTACATAGGATAGTGTTATCAATCAGTTGAATGGGGAGGGCTTCCGATTCTATCAATGCTGGATACATAGGATAGTGTTATCAATCAGTTGAATGGGGAGGGCTTCCGATTCTATCAATGCTGGATACATAGGATAGTGTTATCAATCAGTTGAATGGGGAGGGCTTCCGATTCTATCAATGCTGGATACATAGGATAGTGTTATCAATCAGTTGAATGGGGAGGGCTTCCGATCCTATCAATGCTGGCTACATAGGATAGTGTTATCAATCAGTTGAATGGGGAGGGCTTCCGATCCTATCAATGCTGGCTACATAGGATAGTGTTATCAATCAGTTGAATGGGGAGGGCTTCCGATCCTATCAATGCTGGCTACATAGGATAGTGTTATCAATCATCTCTGAGTACAGTTCATGTTGACGCTTTTTTGAGACTTATACGTCCAGAACATTTGTGACCCTCCACCACGGAATGAGTCGCATGTCACCTCGCGCGGTTCTGCGCTAGGCTTAATATAAGTCCGGGGGGACTGTGGTAAAAGTGTGAGGGTCACCTTAGTCACAGGCTTATAACTCGAACAGTTTTCGCTCTTTTCTAAAACGGGTTTTAACCACTGGATAGAGCATAAAACACTCTTTAGGACAATGCAAAAATATTAAAATCATGCAAAGATGACATGCGACTCATCCCATGGTGGAGGGTCACATTTACAGTTCTCTTCTGCATGCCGGGACAGATGTCCTCAATTTGTATTGTTGGAATGTCTGCTTTCTTCGATGTTTCAACACGACGTTATAACACTACAACATTTATCGAGTTATCTGTTCAAGCCATTGCATCGTTGTGTTCAGACACACAAAATCCAATTACCCGAACAACGTTGACTTTATAGTCACAACAATCATGTTTTCAACGGACGTTAATTATCTTCAGTCTGTTAAACTGTTCACATGCCCTCATTATGATAATGCACGCAGTAGACAAACAGGGTTTCTTATTTGAGATAGCTGACAGTACACACACACACACACACACGCACGCACGCACGCACACACACACACACACACACACACACACACACACACACACACACACACACACCGACCAACCCTCCACACACCTCTATCTCCCGAAGGATTTCCAAATACCTCAACCCTTCCATAACATGTACATGTCGTGCCGAATTCACGGAATTGCCGAATTCGCGGAATCGGCAACATTTTTGCCCATTTCGCGTAATCGGCAAAACGCTGCCCATTACGTGAAATCGGCAGCGTTTTGCCGAAAATGCGGAAAGGCTTCTAAAATTTGCCCATTTCGCAAAAGCGACAGCTAGTCTGTTACTTTTTGTGTCACCAGAACATTGCATTAACATTGCTTTACCTCCCTACTATGTTTTGTATGGTCTATGTTGGTCTGTGTCGAGCATAACTCCGGAAATGCATGAAAACTACACTTTCTGCAATAACTTGTCATAACTTATCGATTATTGCAATATCTATCCATTCGAGTATCTAGTTGTCTAAGTGTGATGATATCCGAGGCATTTGAGAACTCTAAAACCAAACAGTGGCTGCCGATTTCGCAAAATGGGCAAATTTTAGAAGCCTTTACGCGATTTCAGCAAAACGCTGCCGATTTCACGTATTGGGCAGCGTTTTGCCGATTACGCGAAATGGGCAAAAATGTTGCCCATTACGCGGAATCGGCAATTCCGTGAATTCGGCACGACATATACATAATCATCAAGTGGTCAAACCTGTACAGGCTAGCTTCTGATGACCATTATAATGCATTCAACACTTTACACGCATTTTCACTTTGCAAGTATATACAGGCAGCCCCATACTTATCAAACAGTCAATATCAAACCGTACCATCAGCCCAAACTTCTTTTTATCTCTTGCTCGCTGAATAGGAAATCTGACGTGCGTTGACAAGCGACAGCACAAAAGTCAGCCAAGCGTATCACGGTGGACATAGATTTCTATGGCGGCGGTCACTCAGGCATGCACAGGACACGACCACAGGACACCGAAAAGTGCAGAGACAGGAACTGTTGGCAGGATAATCAGTGAGTCCAGTGCGCATGTTCGGGATATCTGAGGCGTAGCGTGCTTTTTGTGAACGTGCATTCTGCGCTTAGCCATTCCTTGTTGACCCTGCTTTTATAATGCCCATGCTAAAATTGTGTGAGGTGGAAGTTGTTTTGTGGCCGTGCATTCTGCCTACGTTTATTTATTCCTTGCTGGATTTGCTTTGACGATTCCCCCTACCCCCCCCCCCCCCCCCACCTCCTCCCCCAACCCCCTGTTTTCGCATCAGAGCCATCTAAAAGATGCGGATGTTCCCATGAAAGAAGCAAAAGTAATGTCCATGATAAATTTGCCAGTAAGGCGGGGCATGCTTTTGTGATGCATTCTTTGTTTATCCATTCTTTGTTGGACTGAATTGCTTTAATACCCACCTCCCCCCCCCCCCCCCCCCATTTCACCCCCCCCCCAGCCAAGTTTGCACATCGGAATTTTAACTATCAACAGACAATGGCCGGTGGATGTTCCATTGGAGAAGAAGTAATGTTCATACAGATTTTAGTTGGGCGTAATCTGTTTTTGACGCCCTGCTTTCTGCGTTTATCAATTCCTTGTTGGACTCGCTCTTATAATGTCCATGCAGAACTTCACGGTCAAGCGGAATTTAATTTTGTGAACGTGCATTTTGCGTTTATCAAATCCTTGCTGGACTTGCTTTTTCAGTTACATATCTGAACCTTCAAAAAGACGATGATGCAAGTTCCATGACAGAAGAATACGAATTTACTTTTGACACCGCGTATTCAGCGTTTCTCAGTAAATCCATGTTGAACTTACACTATCCATGTTGGACTTACACTATCCATGTTGGACTTACACTATCCATGTTGGACTTACACTATCCACGAAGAACTTTTTGGTGAGGCAGAATAATTTGTTTTATGAGTTCTTCGCTGGACTTGTTTAAAGTTTAGCATGAACATTATACATTTTAAATGTTCACGCAGGACTTTTTGGTGAGGCGAGATTTACTTTTGTAAGCATACATTCTGTGTTTATGAGTTCCCTGCTAGTCTGCGTTTCCTACTGTCTATGCCGGACAATTTGATAGCAGGACGGTATTTGCTTTTGTGATCATGCATTCTGCGTGTATGAGTTCTCAGGCTTTCCCGACGCTGCGTTCATAATGTCCACGCCCGATTATTTGGTGAGGCGTGAACACTTGCATTCTGCCTTTATGCGTTCTTCGCCGGACTGTGCTTTTATAAGGGTTTTCGCCAGACCAGTACGCCTATGATTCCAATGCCGTGCCGGAATAAAAAGGTTATTTATGCAGATGAGCACTTGATTCAAAAGAGTCATAAATAGCGAATCTTTCACTGCAGGAACAACATGCAAGATTTGATGGGTCCAAACTTGTCGCTCTTGTCAAAACGCTGCACAAAGCCACTGATTTATGACTGTGCTACAGTTGTGGTGCTTTGCCCCCACCATGCATTTTTCACATTAGTGTTTTACACCAAAATTAATGGTGTGGATAAAAATCAGTGTATTTCTCATATATTGTATGCATGGCGGGATGGTGGTGAGGGTTGGAAGGAGGAGGGAGGGAGAGGGAGAGAGAGAGAGAGAGAGAGAGAGAGAGAGAGAGAGAGAGAGAGAGAGAGAGAGAGAGAGAGACAGACAAATAGACACAGAGACATACACCGAGAGACAGACAGATAAACAGACAGATACACAGACAGTTAGACAGATAGACAGAGAGAGAGAGAGAGAGAGAGAGAGAGAGAGAGAGAGAGAGAGAGAGAGAGACTGAGAGAGAGAAAGAGAGAGAGAGAGAGAGAGAGAGAGAGAGAGAGAGAGAGAGAGAGAGAGAGAGAGAGAGAGACCTCTGTCAGCGGATTTGTTTAATACCATATTTTTTTGATCTGCTTAAAAAACTACATTTATATTTAATAAACTAAGTACATCATAATAGGTGCTACGTTGTCATTATGGCTGTACAAAGTCATGTGAATCACATCCGGGTCTCTATCTGCACCGACGGATCTTTTTTGCTGATCAGCTCATATATATATAACAGGACCCGTATATTCAATAAACAAATAAAATCATAATGGGCGCTACGTTTTCATCATGGCTATGTGAATTACTCCCTTTTTACATTTTACTGTTTCCTCTTACTTGTTTATCGGCTCACAATACAACCTGTATATTGATAAACTAATAAAATCGTGGTGGGCTCTGCATTATAATTATGACTGGGCGGGGATGTAGCTCAGTCGGTAGCGCGCTGGATTTGTATCCAGTTGGCCGCTGTCAGCGTGAGTTCGTCCCTACGTTCGGCGAGAGATTTATTTCTCAGAGTCAACTTTGTGTGCAGACTCTCCTCGGTGTCCGAAAACCCCCGTGTGTACACTGACGCAAGCACAAGACCAAGTGCGCACGAAAAAGATCCTGTAATCCATGTCAGAGTTCGGTGGGTTATAGAAACACGAAAATACCCAGCATGCTTCCCCCGAAAGCGGCGTATGGCTGCCTAAATGGTGGGGTAAAAACGGTCATACACGTAAAAGCCGTGGGAGTTTCAGCCCATGAACGAACAAACAAACAAACAAAATAATTATGACTGCATGAATCACTTCAGAATCGTGGGACCACAGGCAATTTCGTCCGTATACAGTTGAACCCGCCTTGACGAACACCTCTCGATAACGACCACCTGCCTATTACGACCGTCCTAGCGAATCCCTGACAACCGTTTCAGTTTTTCCCGTATCATTTACCTTTCCATAGTGAC
>NC_090255.1:33833709-33836209 GCF_037325665.1 Littorina saxatilis
TGTGTGTTGATCTTGAAATATTACAAATCTACCTTTTTCGTGTTTTGAATTCGTTCTTTTATTTTTCATTTTTGATACCTAATAATTGTTTTTGTAGTTTTTGTTTGGTTTCAGAAATGAGGAAAAGGACACCAGTTGATTATGACCGCCTCATCTGAATACAGACGGTCACCTACGAGAAAGACGGTTACAAAGGTGACTCCCGTAGGTTACAATGGCAGACGAGACCTCACGAGAATCCCCAAGCAAGCGGTCAACCAATCAGGGCCACGGAATAACATCCCAATCAACGAACGAACCAATCAAGAGCGAGAACATGAAGGTCGCGGGGGTCACGTGGTAGAAATCATGAGGCAACAAGAATCAAGGGTAGGAATGATCGAGGGAGGGGGGATGGGTGAGAGGTGAGGGGGAGGGCAGAATTAAGACAATTTTAGGACCGTGAAGCTTGCGCAAGAGGGGAAGTGGGAGGAGCAGGGATTCGGGGGGGGGGGGGGGGGTCGGGAGCAGGTGGGAGGTGGTGGTTTCACTTTGTTCCGTCAGTATTCAGGTAGCAAATCACAAAAACTCAAAGTCTCTTCTTTACAATGTGCAAAAAACAATATCCTCTGTTCATCCGGGTGTCCTTTACTCCATCGTGAAACCCGATAGTAAGATATTACTAAACGTACCACATAACGTACTAAATATGCAAAGAACAAAAAACAAACAAACAAACAAAAATATGGCTTCAGACAATGAAATGACAACTCCATCGTTTCTTTTTCAGACGGTTAAAATCCAACCTTTCTCTCATATAAAACATTATCTACGAACAAATGTAAAACTAAAAACTAGCAATAACATCTATTTTCTCCTGGATCTGATCTTGCGTTCTCTTCATTTGTTCGACCTAAGTTTTGTTCCTTCTGCAAACTTGCACTTTTTTTTAATCTGTTTTAACAATACAATCGCAAATTTGATTAAAAAAAAATCCGATGTTTGACGTCAACAGAAATAGCAGCTTATTTGGTTTTGGATTTCAATTCCGAGGATGCACAACAGCTCTGAATTGTGAACCTTATGGTCAATAACCTGAAACTTAACACGGCCGTATCTTAATCTTTACCATTCCTGATCTTTTTAACAATTTGTTATTTTCCATTGCCCTGCGAGAGAGAGAGAGAGAGAGAGAGAGAGAGAGAGAGAGAGAGAGAGAGAGAGAGAGAGAGAGAGAGAGAGAGAGAGAGAGAGGGAGAGAGAGGGAGAGAGAGAGAGGTGGGTGGATGGGTGCGAGAGAGAGAGTGAGAGAGAAAAAGAGCGAGCGAGAGAGATATAGAGAGAGGCAGAAAGAGAGAGAAAGAGAGAGACAGAGACAGAGACAGAGAGAGACAGAAAGAGAGACAGAGAAGACAGAGACAGAGACAGAGAGACAGAGATAGAGAGACAGAGACAGAGAGACATAGATAAACAAGTTAAATACGTAGTAGTTAGCTCGCATACAAGTTATGCATACCATTTTTCGTTGACACGACTGATAATCTTGACAGCCTTTTGTATGTACAGTTCCTCACAGACATTTCCCTCCGCATTTCAGCAGAGTTAAAGAGTCTCAATCCATTGAAAAATACTGTTTTGTTCTTTCATCGATACTATTCTCCTCCTTCTCCTCATCCTCCTCCTCCTCCTCATCTTCATCATCATCATCAACATCAACATCTTCCTCATCATCCTCATCATCCTCATCATCATCATCATCATCATCATCTTCCTCCTCCTCCTCCTCCTTCTCCTCCTCCTCTTCTTCCTCCTCCTCCTCCTTCTCCTTCTCCTCCTTCTCCTTTTCCTCCTCCTCCTCCTCCTTCTCCTCCTCCTCCTTCTCCCCCTCCTCCTCCTCCTTCTCCTCCTCCTCCTTCTCCTCCTCCTCCTCCTCCTCCTTCTCCTTCTCCTCCTTCTCCTCCTCCTCCTTCTCCTCCTCCTCCTCCTCCTCCTTCTCCTTCTCCTTCTCCTCCTCCTCCTCCTCCTCCTCCTCCTCCTCCTCCTCCTCCTCCTCCTCCTCCTCCTCCTCATTCTCCTCCTCCTCCTCCTCCTCCTCCTTCTCCTTCTCCTCCTCCTTCTCCTTCTCCTCCTCCTTCTCCTCCTTCTCCTCCTCCTCCTCCTCCTCTCCTCCTCCTCCTCCTCCTCCTCCTCCTCCTCTTCCTTCTCCTCCTCCTTCTCCTCCTTCTCCTCCTCCTTCTCCTCCTCCTCCTTCTCCTCCTCCTCCTTTTCCTTCTCCTCTTCCTCCTCCTTTTTCTTCTCCTCCTACTCCTCCTCCTTCTCCTCCTCCTCCTTTTTCTCCTCCTTTTCCTTCTCCTCCTCCTCCTCCTCCTCCTCCTCCTCATCATCATCATCATCATCATCATCATCATCATCATCATTATCGCTGACACATCTTTCGCCCCAATCTAGACAAGATTCAGCTGGGTACCTCTAACACACGTGGTGGGCATAAATCTATGAATAGCACTCCTAATCTCTGTAA
>NC_090255.1:33838709-33865929 GCF_037325665.1 Littorina saxatilis
CATGGCCCCAAAACTATTTTACTATAACTATGACTAGGGGGAAAAAAAAATAATAAAAAAAAATTTAAAAAAAATTAAAAAAATAAAAATAAATTTCAAAAAAAAAGGAAAAATACGGAAAATAAAAACAATACGGTTTATTTTTTTCAAAAATACGCAAAATACGGAAAATACGGAGAATTTTCATGCCTGAATATGTCTGAGAAGTTGAACGCAAACCAACCAGGTGTGAGCGTGTGTTGTAAGGAGTGCACTATTTTGTAACGTGGGATTATGTACATGAAATTATAAATAGGGTTTGTGTGGTGTGTATCTATGCTTTTTATGTTTTTAAGGGAAAAATATTTATTACCTGTGTGTGATTACATTTTGTTTTTTATTCACAGTTGGCTGAAATATTTGCCGAGGAACGACAATGCAGTGTATTATATAATTATATATGTATTCAAAGAATAAAGACATGATGAATCTGAAGCTTGATGAATGACTTGTTTTACAGATAATCACACACACTTCAACAGACGTTTTATTTATGGGTTTTATTTATCTAAAACATATACAAACAATAGCAGTTTAACAAGGTTGGTAAACAATGTAAAGTAAAACAACTGAAGTAACATTAAAGAGCCATGAACTGGTAATGTGAAACTGCTCTTTGGCTAATGTCAGATGGAGCTCGCAAAACACGAAACAAAAGCCGAACAAAAGCAAAACATGGTGCTTTTGAGTGTTGTTTTGCTTTTGTTCGGCTTTTGTTTCGTGTTTTGCGAGCTCCGTCTGACATTAGCCTCAGACAACACGCACATCCAGTTAACAACAATAAATGCATGACTACCAAGCATCAAAAGGACTCACTGATTCACGCACAAATTCCGCGTGTGCTCAATAATTATTGATAACATTTAACACATAGGCTACAAGTTCGTGACACTGACAGTCGAAGTGGTCTGTCAAATGCCGCTAACTTGAATCATTTGTTTCCACAGCATTATCGATAGCATCCTTGCCATCTTTTCGCAGCTGAAACGTGCCTCTTGCTCTGCGCACTAATTCTTCTTTTTTTCCACTGACAAGTTGGCCATGTTTCCGAAGAAAATCTTTCAATTCTTTCACGTTCATGCGCTCGACTGCCGCCTCTATCTTAACCGGAACTTACCGAACCAAAGGGACGAAACTCGTGCACACCTCCGGCCTCGCTAGTGAGAAAGAGCTATAGGTAAGTTGAGGATTACGGAAGCAGTCATCTTTATCTGCATTATGTGTATGGCTGAAGCGCAGGCGATCACTTCCAACTAAAACCTTTGGGACAAAATATACACCAATATGAATTTGAAATCTGAATAAGATAAAACTATTTAACTACTTTAAACAGACTTGAACACACGAATGTTCCGTATTGTATTTTTATTAAACGTTCAATACAGTCACTTTTTGGATCACGAAGTGTAGCCCATGCGATCGTAACTTTGTCTGTGCGTGCGTGTGTGTGTGTGTGCGTGTGTATGTCTGTGGTAGAAACTTTAACGTTTCGTCATTTGAAGACGTCACATTATGGCGTAAGAGGGTTAGACGTCACGCGAAGGAATTACTGAAAGTCTCGGTCACTGTTATTTTGAGCGGGCCGAGACTAGTTGGCAGTCGTGTCGTAGGTATTTGACTCTCTGTCTCTCTCTCTCTCTCTGTCTCTCTCTGTCTCTCTCTGTCTCTGTCTCTCTGTCTCTGTCTCTGTCTCTGTCTCTGTCTCTCTCTCTCTGTCTGTCTGTCTCTCTCTCTCTCTCTCTCTCTCTCTCTCTCTCTCTCTCAACTTCAGGCCCTTCAAGCGTTATTATTCTGATTTGTTTCGTTTTGGTTTCATTTTTCATTGCTAATTTTTCTTTTTGATTTATCTCCCTTTCCCCATTCTTTTGCGCTTGGAGGACATCATCTTCTCTGATAAGTCGTTTTGATATTTGTATTGTTGTTTTCATATTTTGTTTCTAACCTGTTGAAGACCATTAGGTCGAAACGTTGTTCATTGTCATTTGTTTGTATATTTCGTTGCGAGTCCAGAATATTAGGTATTACTCTTAGTCGTGTCCCTGTAAGTAGGCTACAGACAGACAGATCTAGATCTAGTGTCTCGCTTTCTTGCACAGTGTCACCTATGCTTACTGTGTGTGTGTGTGTGTGTGTGTGTGTGTGTGTGTGTGTGTGTGACAGAGTGATTGAGTTTGTGTTACTATTTCTTACGTGAGCCTTGAAGGCTTCGCCTCTTGTCTTGTTGGAAATGAGCTACGAATAAATGTTTCTTCTTTTTGACATTCTTTCTCAAAGTTTTTTTCTTTCTTCCTTTCGTTCTTTATTTCGTCTTTCTCTCTTTCTGGCTTTCCGTGTCCGCCTGTCTGCCTGTCTGTCTGTCTGTCTGTCTGTCTGTCTGTAAGTCTTTTTTTCATTCATTTTTCTTTCTTCCTTTTATTCTTTCTACCTTTCAAGGACAGATTGTAAGTAAAGGCCTTAAATCTTTATCCGTGGAAAAATAAAGTTCAGTTCAGTTCAGTTCAGTTCCTTCTTTCATTCTTCGCCTTTCTTTCTTTCTTGCTCCCCCTCCCCCCCCCCCCCCCCCCCCCACCTTATCCCGTCAGTGTTTGCTACCACACCACAAATCATTATGACAAACAAAAAGAGCTGCACAATCGCGGACCAAGCCATTCAACAAGCATCACGTGCACAAAGCCTACGCATAAAGCCGTCACTTCTCAAGGTCGCGCTCACAGAAACTGAGCAGCCGTTATGTAGCTCCCTCGCATCCAACTGTAATAGCAGAGCAGCAGAAACAATGACACAAAGAGGTCTGGAAAGGCAGCACGAGCAGCAGGGGAAAAAAAGAAGGAAAACGAAAAGAAGAAAAGGTTATGTTGGGTCAAGGACAAAAGGTCAAACAAAAGAAAAGCTTGCTCTGTGTAATGGGCGAGGCCACTGACGAAGAGAGAGAGAGAGAGAGAGAGAGAGAGAGAGAGAGAGAGAGAGAGAGAGAGAGAGAGAGAGAGAGAGAGAGAGAGAGAGAGAGAGAGAGAGAGAGAGAGAGAGAGAGAGAAAAAGAGAGGCGGAAAGAACATAACAGGCGGATGAGGAGGACGAAGAAAGAAAACACAAGATGCACGCAGCACAGGAGCTGGAATCAAAGATTATGACTACCAGTGTATGGTGCGTTCATTGTATTGTCAGTTCTTTGTATCACTGATTCGTTGGTACAGACCTTTGCTTGGTTCGGTGATAGTGTATGGAAGTGGCGGTAGCAGTAGTCGTTATCATTGTTGTTGTTGTTTTTGTCGTTGCCGTTGCTGCTGCTATTGCTATTAAAATTGTTGCAATACATGGCATGCAGCAGAAAAGCCTCAGAGCATATCGGTAGTATATCTGCACTTTCTAGACAATCGTTTCAGTCGCAAGCGACTAACACAGGAAAATAATTAGCGAAGGTCAACATCTGAAGCTTAGGTCCCCTGACTTTTTTGTAGGGTGCACAATGGAAAACAAGGCAAGTGTATGCAGCAAAACTGTGGCAAACAAAGTGACGTGTCCAAAGTGTTCACAAGGGTGAATTTCCACCAACCTTCGGTGTACTTCTGGCCGATTATCGTGGTCCAAAAGTCAATGGAATCTTGTCACCGTGTACAAAAATTAAATTGCCACGCCGATTTTTTGGCTGACTTCTCCCGGGTGGTTTAAATAATAAAAAGCGAACCGATGAAAAGACTGAGTACGCTAACAATCAGCGAAATACAGACTCCAACCAGAGAGTGAGCCGGGAAAAGTCCTCCACAATCGACAACAAAGTTAACTGAACAGCGCTCAACTGCGGTTTCGAGCCGGCTTGAGGTTGGGCGAGAGTCTGTTGAAAATCGGGTGGACTGTTGACACGGCCAACTTCTTGCCGACTCGACCTCGCCAAACTGAGCGACCTCTCACTAAACAAAATCGTGTGAAATACTTTGAAATGTGGCCTTCCGCACAATCTTTTAGAATAAATAAACTTTGAACACACACACACACACACACACACACACACACACACGCACACACTTACACCCCCCCATACACACACACACACACATACATACATACACCCCCCCACACACACACACACTTCCTTTAACACCCACCTCCCTCGATTGCAGCGCCTGTGCCCGGACGCAGGGTATCAAGTGTTTTACGAGGGTTCTTCTCAATGCACGACGAGCGATTATGTTTTTTCCTGCAGCAAACGAACATCCCCGCCCTTTTTTGCTATGCGACGAGCCGGGTACTGCCTTTGTTTTACGAGTAGAACAATAACATTTCCGCGCGCGCGTAAAACGGGAGACATGATCTTAATTACTCTAAACTCATTAGTTCTGGCGAAGCTTTTGTGCTCTTCTTCCGCTTAGTCTTTGTCTTTGTATTTTTGATCTCTGTGCCTTAGCTTCATGGGACTGTTTCTGTTGTTTTTGCATTTTTTTTAGGCCAAAAAAAATAGGTCTGTTTACGGTAACATAGGGTGAAAAAATAGGGTCGGTAGGTCGGCTTTTTTTTCTTCTTTTTTTTTCATGTTTTTTTTCATTATTTTTTTTTCCTCCCCTCTCTATGATGTTTCACAGTTCATTTCTTCTCATCAATCCCTGTTTTTGCCCAACATAACTATAAACAGTACTTTGAGCTTACCTCCCTTCTGTCGTCTGCTGTTTGAGCGCAAACAGCTCTATTTTGGATGCGGTTTTTTGGTTTTTTTTCAGACGATCCAAAAAAAAGATTAGGGTCGGGCCTAAAAACTAGGGTCGGTCGGGTTACCGTAAACAGACCTTTTTTTTTGTGGCCTTACTTGGGTTAGTGATTTTTTTTTAAATAATACAAAATGCAGTGCAAAGGATTGACCTCCCTGCTTCCCACTAAAAGTCAATAAATACATACACAGAGATCGCATCACCACTAAATAAGTGATTGGTAAATGATATGAGAAATAAAATAATATAGATGTAAAAACAATCATAAATAGAAATAAATAAATCATACCACATTGATGAACGATATCTGTGGTGGCTTTTATGATGTTTGCAAAAAGAAGAGTATTTCAACACACAGAAATGAACTCCCATAATCGGGAAGGACAGTATTTTTCAACACACAGAAATCAAATCTCACAACCAGAAAGGTGACTATATATCTTTAACCTAAGTTCGACTACGGTATGGCAGTGAGTGATTGACACGAAGAGAAGTCAGCAATGAAAACATTATCCTCTCCGTGTTTTCACATGCATGTATCAGCCTGTCAGCTTGTAGATCGCATATATATATATGAATAAATCATGCATCTGTGATGGCTTTTTAGAGTGATGGAGAGAAATGGCAATATCTTTCAAAAGAAACATTTACTCTCAGAGTGACTTCAGCGAGAGAGAAAAAAAAAGTTCTTACGAGAAAGAGTACTATCAACAAGTTAAAGGGTATTTTCAACCGTAAGGAGAGTATTTTATTTAACAGATATGGAGTATTTTTAACAGGAAGGAGAGTATCAAATAAGGGAAGTAAGCGCTCTAAATGCATACGGAATGTGTAATAGAGTAAGCGAGAGTTATACGGAACCTTTCTCCTGGCACCTGAGAGAATGACAAGCATTAAAATGAACAAGCGACTTTTAGAAAGAGAATGAAGAAATAGATAAATTATCAATTTAATTAATAATAGTTTCTATTCATTTTTTTCTTTTTTAAGAAAGAGGATGAAAGTCGCTTGTTCATTTCAATGCTTGTTATTGGTTTGAGCGTGTTTTTTATTAATTTCTTGTATACACGTTATAAACAGTAACAACATTAAGAACGTTAACAAGCAGACTGCTTATGGACACGTTCTAAAACTGATAATCAATACACATTCTGATAACAAGACATGGCGAACAAGTGATAACTTCAACTCTTTTCTTTCAAAATATTTCATAATATTTCATACACATAAAACGAGAGAGAGAGAGAGAGAGAGAGAGAGAGAGAGAGAGAGAGAGAGAGAGAGAGAGAGAGAGAGAGAGAGAGAGAGAGAGAGAAAGAGATTGAGAGAGAGAGAGAGAAAGAGATTGAGAGAGAGAGATTGAGAGAGAGAGAGACAACCGTACCGAGAGAGAAAGAGATTGAGAGAGAGAGAGATAGAGAGAGGGGGAGAGAGAGAGAGAGAGAGAGAGAGAGAGAGAGAGAGAGAGAGAGAGAGAGAGTGCTTTGCTACATCTATTGCAGTCACTGTTAATATAATATCAGCCGAAGCGATCAGTTGACATAACGTAATCTTGTACAACAGAAAATATTTTCGTGTTCAAAAATATAGTTAAATCAGTATTTCCAAACAAAAGTGTTTTGCAGTCCAGAACGTGGCAGACTATTGAATAAAATGGTTCTATGTTCTTTAAATTTTGGACAATGTAACAAAAAGTGTTCAGCATCTTCCAGGCGTACTCCACACGTGCATTCTAAATTATCAGAGAGGTGTCGGTTAACAAGGTCTTGTTGCAAATCGCTCATATTTAATCTCAACCTGATGTGAAATACATGTGCCTGGCGGTTGCCTAAATAATAATACTGTGGAACAACAACATCTCCATTGGTCAAACATCTTTTAAATTCACCAACTGACTGCGTTTGTCGTATATTTTCTGGAAGATTATTCCTCAAAACTGTCGTTGAAGGAAAACAATGAAGATTTACATAACTCACTACTGCATAATGGAACCTTACGTTCAAGAGGGCGTCGTCTGTGGTAAGGATTTACATCGGAAACCAGGACCGGCAGTTTGGAATATAAATATGCTGGGGTTAAACGATTTACAATTTTATAATACAGCAAGAGTTTATGACGACGTCGCCTTTCTTTCAGGGGCACAAAACCCGATTCATTATACAATTTTTGGTGGCTTGTACCACGAACTGCACCTACAATAATTCGGATTGCATCGAGATGCAAGGTCTCCAACTCGTCTGCGAAACACTTCGTACAGTTATCCCAAATAACGTCCGCGTAATCAAACAATGGTAATCAAACAATGCTTGCTATTCTCTCAGGTGCCAGGAGCTTGGTTCCGTATAACTCTCGCTTACTCCATTACACATGTCGTTTGCATTTAGAGGTTATGCCTCATTCGTTTAAGATTCTCTTAGGAAGGAGAGTAGTTTTAATATAGAAGAGTGTACTTTTAACAGGAAAGGGAATATTTCTAACAGGAAACACAATATTTTTAACAGGAAAGGGAATATTTCTAACAGGAAAGGGAATATTTCTAACAGGAAACACAATATTTTTAACAGGAAAGGGAATATTTCTAACAGGAAACACAATATTTTTAACAGGAAAGGGAATATTTCTAACAGGAAACACAATATTTTTAACAGGAAAGGGAATATTTCTAACAGGAAACACAATATTTTTAACAGAAAAGAGAGTACTTTTATCAAAACAGAGAGTTTTATTTTAAACAGGAAGGAGAGTATTTTTAACCAGAAACCCCAATGGCCACAAAAAAAGAATGGCAATTATAAGTTCCACAAGCAGGCAGTAGTGACTGACACAAGAAGTCATCAATGAAAACATTATCCTCTCCCTGTTTACCCATGCATGAATGAGCCTGTCAGCTTTCGACTCGCGACTGACGCCTCCATTCCAGTTCTTCCCATACAATAGTCCGATGACGTCGATCTGGAACTTACCGTCATTCAGCACTGTCTGCCGCTTGTTGATTTGTTGTATAATGCTGTGCAAACATAGGCAAAGGTATGGAAAGCCGGTAGAGTCGGTATCTCGAGTTATTTGCCGATTTGATTTTGTTTACGTCAATCTTTACATTTCACTGCTCCTGTTCATATCATAGCCCAATGACGTTCTGGGGAAGTAGATTTTTTTTTATCAAGGAAGAAACAACGCAAACGGTTCATCTTCTTTCTCCAGAAAAAAAAGACCAATGCAATTAAAAATCGACATTGTTTTTTAATGATCTTTTCTTGTAACTCAAGGTGGCGAGCAAACGGGTCTTCCATACAAAATTCTTGCTTCAAATGAGCACTCCACTTCGGCCTAACCCCTTACCTCCTGGAGAGTTCAATATTGCCTGCTTGAGAATCCACTTGCAGATATTGGCAATGCCCGCTGTACACAATGCTTCACATGAAGCATATCGGTTTTCGTTTCAACCAGCTTCCTGCAAGGTTTGAGCAGTGATAATGTGACATGGGAGGCTACCGCTCCTTTCACAGCAGACTCTGCACCCGAGTTGTCGGCCTTTAAAAGTCAACACCGGTGTATTGTAGAATTCTGTTTGTGATGGGGTCTGGTGGTTTCCGATTGTCTGTATGTTCATGGAAACCTTCGGGTTTGCATAACAGTTTTTATAGGGCTAAGAAATTAGCCCTAACATTTTCAATCCTGATTGATTGCACTTCGCTTCCCGGGGTGATCGTAGTGTTTCAGCACTCGGTTACAATAATAACAGACAACTTGCAGGTGTTACTTAGCTACGAGTTTGTAAAGTTTGAAACTGACGGAGGAACTTCCCGTGTCACTAAAGGCGAAGGGTTACTCAAAAGCTTTTGGTACTTGCAAAGTAAGGGTAAGGATAAGAATTGATATAGTCCTATGATGTTACCCTTTGGAATGCTTTCTCTCTTAGAAAAGCGAGCTGCCATACAGTACGACGCTACCCCTTTTTTCCCTTCATGCATGTATTCATGTTTCCAAGCCCTGAGACTTTTGCTGTGAACTTGTGATCTTTATCGTGCGCAAGCATGTAGTTGTGTTTACGGTCTGCTTGATGGTTGAGGAGGGTTAAAGAAAACTCTGCTTCTTGTTAATAGAAATCCTGTTCGTTTGATCATGGATATGCCCTTTTCATGAATCATCTCTATTTTCTTTCACTGTTATAAATTTCAGCGTCCTGAATTCCAATCGTAAGTCTATATTTTCTTGATGTCTCCTGTCTCTCCCCCCCCCCCCCCCCGCCCCCTCCCCTCGCCTTCCCTTCCCATTACGCCGTAGCAAGTTCGAAAAAGGTTCAATTATCGATGATTGATATGATGACATGTTGATCGATGTGCCATTATGATGTGTTTTTTGACTCACTGGACATTAAAACAGGCTTTACTCTAATGTTCTGGTGTCAGCTCACCCTGTCACACATGAATCAATATTTTACAAAACAAGAAATTCCTACGAGGTAGGAAAAACACCCCCGTCAAAGGGAAATAACCTTCTCAGTTGGTGGCAGTGACTGAGTGAGAATTGTTATTTCCCTTTGACCATTAAGATGTCCCTCTATAAGTCCTTGTATAATTTTAATCCACCAATAACTTCCTAACCGTGTGTTTGACTGGTCCCAATTTTTGTAAGGACCGTCTCAGGAATGTATAGAACCTGTTCACCAAGTTTGGTGACGATCGGTCCGTTCATTCTTGAGATCTATATGCGAACACAAACAAACAAACAAACAAACACATCGAGCGAAACCTATACACACCCCTATACCGGGGGTGTAATAAAGTTCAATCTTTCCCACTGCGACTACAGTCATGCTACTCTGTGTACCTTACTGCGCACTTTGAATTCAATGACTTACCCACTTGTTCAAGGTAGGTACAGCTGATTTTACTCAGCAGGGTATACGTAAATATCTATGTCTGTCACGGTCAGTTTAAAAAGTGTACTGTACACAGGTACGCACTGTATGTCACGCTTGAAACGTCAACAGCGTCTCACAGTCTGACATGCAATTCAACACTCTGCCCACCCCTTCCACCCCATAAATTCCACCCGTTCAGACAGGTAGGTCGTCTTGCTCCAGGTCTGTCTCCCTTTCGGACAGTAGCTGTACCCCACTGTGCCATTCTCGGGTACAGGGAATGGTCAGACAAATTGAGTAATGCACCACAGACAATTTTAAAGATCGGAGAAGAGTTTGTGAAAGGTGGTGGGGGGGGGGGGGGGAGGGGGTGGGAGGGGAGGGTGTAGACGGTGGGAGGTAGGAAGAAAAACGGGTGGGACGGGAGGAGGTTTTAGCATGGTTGCGACTGATGAAGGGCGAGGGGTGGGTGAAGGGGCAGGGGTGGGGGTGGGAAGTGGTTATAACGGGGGAGGGGGGGGAATTGAGTGTCTTTGCTTGGAGACAGTGCATGGAATGTGTTCTGCTTCAATGACTCCACTAGACACGTACACCGTACATAAATATCGGTCCCCAGCATTGGAAATGGGATTCCGGGAGGAGATGGAGGGGCGGGGGTGAAGAAAGGTTGCCGAGGAGGGGAGTGGGGGAGGAGTCTTCTTCCTTCAAGACAGTACTTGCTCTGTGCTTGCTTCAATGATTCCACTGAACAAGTAAATATTTCAGTACCTATCGGATGAAGGGGTTGGGGGTGGGGGTAGTTACGGGGAGGAGTGGCATTCGCCGGAGGTATTGGGGTGGGGGTGGGGTGGGGAGTTTTTGAAGGGGGAGGGGGGGGGGGGGGTGAGTCTCTTTGCTTCTAGACAGTGCATGGAATGTTTTCGGCTTCAATGATTCAGCCGGGCAAGTAAATACATTGTATATCGGTATCCAACAGAGGGAGGGGGCGAGGAGGGGGGGGGGGGGGGGGGGCTGGTGAAACGGGAAGGGCGAGAGGAAGGAAGTCAGAATTGATACGGGTTGGGGGTGGGTTTGAGAATGGGGGGGGGGGGGGGGTTGAGGAGATTGGTTAAATATTCCTTCTTCTATTCTAAACAATGCATACGAGGAATGTGTTCTACCTGAATAACACAACTTGACAACAACAAACGCACGTACCAAGATCACTCTTCCGACTAGAGCACTGACCAAGATTCATTGTGAAACTCCAGTTGAAAAGAAAGTTTGATCAGAATGATGTGTTTGGCTGCGCTCTTCTCACTGGGTAGTATTTGTTCCATTAGTATGAGGGTTGCAATAAGATAGTCATCAATAATACTTTCTGCACGAATACAGGATTTCACTTCTCAACTAACCGAAACAAATGTATCTACAAACCAATAATTTTAAAAGAGTTGCTTGCCTTGAACCTGACATTTAAGCAATTTAATTTTGCTTTAACAAGACTTCTCATGAACATTTCTGTTGTACTTTTCATAATTTATTCACTTTAACATTTCACTGTTTATACTTAAATAATTTCACCCAAATATTACCCGCACGTTTCGAATAACAGGTTGTTAACATTTTAGGCTAAATTATGCTCACAGGGTGGACAAAAGCAAAACTTAACACACACAAATCACGAAAACACTCAGCGGTACATTGAACTTATCCAAAATGACGGGTCGTATCCACATGATTAAGTAATACTGTTTTCTTCCATACATTCGTAACGAACTATGCTGCCCTCTCCATGAAAATGTACATTTATCTGAACTTACTTAATGCATGTCTCAGCATCGATGTTCTCGTCCCACGCGCTTCATTCATAGTCTCACCTTATTTTTTTTCTTTATTTTTTTCTTTTCTTTTTCTATTTGATTTTTTTTTCTCTGTAAATCCTCCTGTTTTGATTAAGTTCCCCATACCCCCTCCTACATTTTGTTCTTCTGGTTAATAATTGTGTTGTCCACCATCATGAAAACTTGTGTAACTTAGCATTGTTATGGTCACGTCAAATAAGCATCTGCTTGAGTTCGTGTCCTAGCTGCATTTTTGTCAATTGTTTCATGCCATGTATTTTGAATAAAATTGTGTTTAAACCAAGTAATACTGTGTGTAACATGTCCCTGACTTCAACATGTACGACGCGACGAGTGTACACATAAACAAGAAATTCCTCCGAGGTAGGAAAAACACCCCCGTCCTTAGCATTCTCACTGCCACCAACTGAGCAGGCACTGCTAACAAGTGTGGTTATTTCCCTTTGACCATTAATATGTCCCTCTATAAGTCCGTGTAGAATCTTAATCCACCAATAACTCCCTAACCGTGTGTTTGACTGGTCCCAATTTTTGTAAGGACCGTCTCAGGAATGTATAGAACCTGTTCACCAAGTTTGGTGACGATCGGTCCATTCATTCTTGAGATCTATATGCGAACACAAACACACACCCAAACAAACACATCGAGCGAAACCTATACACACCCCTACAGGTGTAATAAGACGTGTAAGAACGCGGAAAAAGAAAGGGGAATGGGAGGGAAGACAGACAGACAAAGAGGGAAGGGGAGACAACTAGGAGGGGCAGGCGGCGGCAGAGAGAAAAACAAAACACATGCAAATTACATCAGCAGAGACAAGAAAAGTTGAAGCCCGAAGCGACGGCGTTGTCATCTCAGGGCCGTACAGGTATTCTTTCTTTATTTGGTGTTTAACGTCGTTTTCAACCACAAAGGTTATATCGCGACGGCCGTACAGGTATGACAGTGTAGCTTTGCACACGTGCGACCAGTTACAGGTAACGTCATTCCCGAGTACAGAGTTATGATCCAGATCTGTTTACCCCCAACACTTGACAAGAGTAATGGTCAAGTCAAAAAATAGTAATATGATCACCAAAATAGTAACGCAGTGGTTACAAACGCCAACATAAGCACACAAACCTAATTTGAAGCACATTTGAAAATCGTAGTCTGGACTCAAATGGAGTATTTTATTCCCCAAAATCCTAAAAAAATAGTAATAATGTAATAACTCCAAAATAGTAAGGGTAAACAGGTCATTGATCACCGCCACAGATCTACCCAGACTTGGTTTAAAACGATTAATTGAAAGATTTTGCAAGGACCAATCATGCCGTAAAAAACCGCCATTTTTGAGGGTAGGCGTGGTCACGGACCTGTGACTTCATACCCAAATATTGCTCAGATTCCAAAAACACATTTTTGAGCAGAAGAAAGACTGATCTTCAAATACATGTATATTTCTGACCAAAAAAAACTGCTGTTTAACATATGGGCTATACCACTGAAAATATATCCTTAACTTTTTGTGCTCAGTGTACATGTCCAGACTTGAACATGTAATAGTGCTATTCCTGCACTTGGATACATACCAACAAATCAACATCATGACAGCTTTAAGCCCATTGATTTCAATAGTATGTTGAATTGCGAATTAGTGTCGAGAATGTATGAGATTTTATCATTGTTAAAAACATAAAAATGAAATCAACATCATTTTCACCAAGTTCAGAATTGGCCAGTCAGACCAGTGCCCCTGTCAAACAGGCAGCATGACAACGGAACACCTGCTGCAGACTTGCCACTACACGATGGCCTCAGGAGCCAGATCTGGGCGGAGGCGACCACGGTGCAAGGGAAGCTCTATGGCAGTCTGGACGACCTACAGCGCACGGCAACATTTGCGCGGAGAACCGGCGTTTCCATCTGAGTGATCGACAAGAAGAAGAAGAAGAAGAAGAAGAAGAAGAAGAAGAAGAAGAAGAAGAAGAAGAAGAAGAAGAAGAAGAAGAAGAAGAAGAAGAAGAAGAAGAAGAAATAAACATCATGACTGCTTTATGTGCAGAGTGAGGATTGTTGTCCTAAATCAATTTGGCAGATTGACATAGGTGTCATTTATCGTATAGGAATGTATGGGTGTATGCGTGTTATCCACACCAGGACACATAGGCTACCAATG
Source organism: Littorina saxatilis (assembly GCF_037325665.1). Lineage (NCBI taxonomy): Eukaryota > Metazoa > Mollusca > Gastropoda > Littorinimorpha > Littorinidae > Littorina > Littorina saxatilis. The sequence continues at coordinate 33,852,319 of NC_090255.1, forward strand.
GTTTTTATGCTATATGGCGGAAGAATTTGTTGTTTTTGTTCTAACGAAATTAATTTGTTTGTTTGTTTGCTTAACGCCCAGCCGACCACGAAGGGCCATATCAGGGCGGTGCTGCTTTGACATATAACGTGCGCCACACACAAGACAGAGGTCGCAGCACAGGCTTCATGTCTCACCCAGTCACATTATGCTGACACTGGACCAACCAGTAACGAAATTAATGAGTTCAAGCAAACAATTCCCACCATGTGAACAATCAGCTGCCAGGTTAATGATGTTTGGCATGTGTATTCAGTGAAAGGATGTTCTTAAAACCTCGTGGGGAAAAAACTGCACACGTCTGTGGTGGTGGAAGTGATCGGTTACACACGGGAAGTACTGTGCCTTTAAGTTCAGGTGCTTGTCCTCAACCCCTTAGAGGGGGAAATCGAGACGAGGGTCGTGGTGTGTGTGTGTGTGTGTGTGTGTGTGTGTGTGTGTGTGTGTGTGTGTGTGTGTGTGTGTGTGTAGAGCGATTCAGAGAAAACTACTAGACCGATCTTCATGAAACTTGACATGAGAGATCCTGAGTATGATATCTCCATACGTTTTTTTCATTTTTTTGATAAATGTCTTTGATGACGTCATACCCGGCTTTTCGTGAAAGTTGAGGCGGCACTGTCACGCTCTGATTTTTCAACCAAATTGGTTGAAATTTTGGTCACGTAATCTTCGACAAAGCCCGGACTTTGGTATTGCATTTCAGCTTGGAGGCTTAAAAATTAATTGATGAGTTTGCTCATTAAAGTTGTCATTAAAATCGATTTTTTGCAAACAGATTTCAAATTGATTGCATCGTATTCTGCATCACATTCTGAATCTAAAAATATATACATATGTCATGTTTACTCTTAAAATGTGATCACAATTAACGAAAATAGATTAATTAATCTTACGATTAAAATTTAAGAAATCGATCCAAAAATGATTTCATCTTATTCTTTATCATTTTCTGATTCCAAAAACATATAGATATGATAGGTTGTATTCAAAACAAGCTCAGAAAGTTAACAAGTATACAGAAAAGCGCGCTTTCCTGCTTAGCACAATACGCTGCCGCGCTATTCTGGCGTGTTAGTTTCACTGCGTTTTGCACGTGGGAGGTGAGCGATTTCCTTCTCGCAGGGATTGACGAAGCTGTACTGTCTTGGTGAAAAAATACAGTGCGTTCAGTTTCATTCCGTGAGTTCGACAGCTTGACTAAATGTAGTAATTTCGCCTTACGCGACTTGTTTCTTCTTTTACTGCCGTGACAGATGCGACAGCGGACAACTGTCAGCATGTCGTTTTGCTCGAAACATACTTTGTGACATGTTTTCACTGTAGAAAATGGTAGATTTGTGACATGTTTTCACTGTAGAAAATGGTAGATTTGTGACATGTTTTCACTGTAGAAAATGGTAGATTTGTGACATGTTTTCACTGTAAAAAATGGTAGATTTGTGACATGTTTTCACTGTAGAAAATGGTAGATTTGTGACATTCACTACAGTGCAGACACTCGACTCTGAAGGTGTCAGTTATTCCACGATGTTCCCCATGACAATATTTTTAAAACTTTTTAAAGGATTTACAGATTTTTAACAAGATTTAAAGTAAACAAATGTGAAAGTGTTGAACTTGTAGAACCTTTTCACTGTGCTAGACCTGATTTTAAATAGTCTTAAGGGTCCTTGTCTACATTTGCATACCGAAATCGCCATTTGACCATTAACATGCAGAGTCTAATATCTACAAATATCAACGATACACCCCCTTTCGATCAGGAAAGACGAAGCCAGTGTAGCCGTTTGAAAATTCATTGTAGTATTCCAGCGTAGTACTCATATTAGGATATCCTTATTAGAAAATGCCAAGCGCAAAACTCCTCTCAAATCCCGTGCATTTCGTGCGTTTAAAAAAAAGCGTGGACAGCGCTCCAGTGTCAAACTGTTGCTGCACTTGTTTGGGCGTGGCTATAAGCATAGTGACATGAATTTGATTGGTCAGTATTTTTAGGCAAAGCACATGTTCTCAGCAAACAGAAAACAAAATATTGGAGACCCAAAAAAAATAAAAAAAAATTCTATAACTTTTTTCCCCATGGTTCATTCATCATCTGACATAACTTTTCAGCGAAATCTAACCATAAAATTATTGAAAAAAAGCAAAAATGTAGACGACCACCTTTAAGCCTGGAACTTGCATTACCATGTAAACTGAGACAAGAAACAAGCCTGCATCGGTCTCGAATAGCAAAATCAGCGCAAGAGACGGGGGAAAAATAACCAACCGACCAACCTGAAGAAAATGATACCAGCTCGGGGCCACACAGCTGACAGCAATGCTTTCCACACGTGCTACAAATTAAGGTGTTTGCCCTTTTTTTTTCTTTTTTTTTTTACAAAAGTGAAGGATGCGACAGACAACTGTTAGCACTTTTTGTGTGTTTTCAAAACATCGTTGTTTTCATAGATATCAGTTTTCACAGATGTGATACCTTGAACATGAGTTACGCACACGTGTTTACAATATCAATGCTCTCGAAGTCATGACTTTGGAGAATTAAAAAAAAAATAGGCAAATGAAAGGGGTATTGCACGAAATAGAATACGAAATATTGACAGGAATTTCAAAGATGAAATGTGACACGTATTTTTCTTCGTTCATTGTGAAAATATAGTTTATGATAACAACAGTATTTCCGTTGTTTTTTTTCTCGTTGGGTGCCGGGTCTCGCTATGCTTACCGCGAAATATGAAGTAGTTCATATAATTCGGTCAAACGCGATTGCAAATGTGGATTCAAATGACTTACACCAAAAAGGCAGAGAAAATGAATAATTTATAGGTCCTGCTAATTCTTTGACATACAAGAGTCTTTCCCTCCTCTTTCTCTGAAATGTGTACATAATTATATACACTTGTATAAACCTATCACGAAAATGTATTTTGATATTCGCTGTATTCTAGTCCAGTTGTTCAACAAGGGAAGTTCAGACAAGTTGTTGACACGGGAAGTTTAGCACGCTGATGACCTTACGCCCAGGTATATAAAGGATGTCCATCAACTGTCTCACAGCGGTCGCTGCACTCTCGCTCACAACATCCAGGTCAGCGGATGTCATCAAATGACGAAACGCATGCCTGTCCTCACGCGGGCACTTACATCCACGAACGTTCCAGCCCCCCACCACTGCGTTATATACACATAGTATACTCATAACTCAGGGGTCCCCACAGAAATCTGATACTCCACCTAGAGGGTCCCTGATACCCCAAACTTTAACGTATAACCCCCACCCCCCTTAACACACACACACACACACACGCACACACACACATACCCAAAATTCCGCATTGGAGAATCCTCTGCGTGCCGGTGCGGTGCACCAATGATGACAGTGGAGCATTTGATGCAGGACTGTTCATTAAATCCACCAGAACCTGAGAGCAGAACCCTGCCCTGCTGACACACCATGAGGGCCAAGCTCTGCGGCCCCGTGGAGACCCTTCAACGGACAGCAGCATTTGTCAGGAGGACCGGAGTGCTTGTCTGAGCGAACGAAGAAGAAGAAGACGGAAAAGAAGGACCCCTTAGTTAACCTCTACAAGGTCCGATGATCAGGAGGTTTATATTCTTGCTTTCAGAAGGCACATTCCTTGCTGACATAGGATCTTTGGAGCGTTCTTTCACAATGTAATGCCGATTTTTTGGAAGTTCTCTGAGCTGTTCACAAAAACATCTCATACTACTCAATCAATCAATATGAGGCTTATATCGCGCGTATTCCGTGGGTACAGTTCTAAGCGCAGGGATTTTTATTTTTTATTTTTATTGTATGCAATTTATATCGCGCACATATTCAAGGCGCGCGCAGGGATTTATTTATGCCGTGTGAGATGGAATTGTTTTACACAATACATCACGCATTCACATCGGCCAGCAGATCGCAGCCATTTCGGCGCATATCCTACTTTTCACGGCCTATTATTCCAAGTCACACGGGTATTTTGGTGGACATTTTTATCTATGCCTATACAATTTTGCCAGGAAAGACCCTTTTGTCAATCGTGGGATCTTTAACGTGCACACCCCAATGCTGTCATATCGGTTAGATAAACTCTGCAAATGTGCGTCGGTACAAATCTGGCAGAACAATGTTGTGAAAACAGCACCGACAGTACGTATTACGCATGATACTGGATTTGTAGTGCGTCCCGGGACCCACTTTTTCAGATAAATTACTAGTGCGTCACGGGACTCCTGTCTCTCTGGCTGTGTGCCTACTTTTTTTTTTTTTTTTTTTTTTTTTGGCTGTGTGCCTACTTGTCTGCCTAGATGTCTTACCACATGTTCGTCTGTCTGTCTGTTTGTCAGCCCGTATTGTGTTCAGACTAGCAGAACAGACTGCTTGACGTTTGATGGACATTTGATTCATGCACACATGTAAGTGTTTAATGTTCATTACCCCTTAAACTCGATTGCTGTTTTTCATTATTTGTGTGCTATCTTTGAAACATTTTGTTCTATTGTTCTTTTAAACATGTATTTGCTTTTATTGTATTTTGAGACTCTCGCTAGAATTGCTGCCACAACAAGACACTAGGCTGGAGCCAGGGTGTCCAACACGCTGCGACAAATGCTCCCCTCCTAGACCCCCCCCCCCCTCCCGCCCTCCCGCAGTCCAACACAAATACATCACCCCCATGACCACCTGCCACACACAAAAAGACTCCACAAAGGGCAATGGACTGGGAAAAATGTATTACAAGTTAAGCGTATTACATTTCTGCTTGCATACATAAGTGAGTACACAACAAGCACACGATCCGTCACAGAACCTGGGTCAATGCACGATCCGTCACAGAACCTGGGTCAATGCACGATCCGTCACAGAACCTGGGTCAATGCACGATCCGTCACAGAACCTGGGTCAATGCACGATCCGTCACAGAACCTGGGTCAATGCACGATCCGTCACAGAACCTGGGTCAATGCACGATCGAGGAAGCAAACTTCTCGGTGTTTGATGGATATGTGATTAATGCATACCTGTGTGTATTTTTGGTCAGCAAACCCTAAGATTCGTTGTTTTATTTTTGTTCTAATCATAATGACTGATTTGGTGGGGGGTTTCGTGTTTTAAATATTTTATTTTGATTTTGTTGTGTTTTATCTTATTTTCATTTTATTTTATTTGGACACTCTTGTAGCTGGGCTTGCCACCACGGGCGTTGAACATTTCAAAACTATTAAAACCTCCTCCCCCCACGAACCTCATCCCATCGGTGCCACCTCCCACCCAACTCAAAAGCAATGAAGTGTAAGTATCGCAAGCGTATTATATACATTTACATACATGTATGATTGTACCTCAAAAAGACAAGTCCGTCGCACGACAAGGAACAAGTCACGAGGAAGACATTAATCGCAATCAAAACTGCGTCGTACGTTGTCACAGGTGTACAGGCTTACACCCCTACCCCCCCCCCCCCCCCCCCACCTCACAGGGCGACGATATAGAAGGTTATTACCCGCTTAGTCTTTCTGATGCTGTGGGTGAGAGGCGAGTGACCTTGACGGAGGTCTGTGACCTTGAGGTGTTCTGAAGTGCTTTTTACTTTGCCGAGTTTGCATCCGCCCTGCAGCAGGTTAATGAACGATTTTTGTCAGTACAAAATCCCTGGAAAGTTGTCCCCGAGTGAACATTTTCAGTGGCTCGCCGATTTTTATCAGACTTCTACCATCCTGGCCCAAAAGGCATAAAAAAAAGCGAGTCCATGGTGAGCACCCACGCTAAATATAGATTCCAACCAGAGAATGCGTCGGGTTGAGTCACTTCAAAATCGGCGTAGAAAGTTAAATGGTGAGTCGGTTAAGTTTCGGCTGAGAATCAGTACTGTTGGAATTCAGGGTCGGGTGTGTGGTGAGCGGGGGAGGGAGGGAGGGGGGGGGGGGCTGTGCACAAGGCCAAGTTTTTTGCCGACTATGTTTCGAAATCTTCTGAGCGACTTCTGGCTTCAAAAGTCGGTTTAAATTCGGACATGTGAACAGCATTCTGAGCGTCTTTACGCTGCTCTTGTCTGTTGCTGTGGGCGAGAGTAACGGGTGACCTTGACGGAGGTCTGTGACCTTGAGATGTTCTAAGCTGGTCGGTCCACTTGGGTCAGTTCAGCCAACGGCGGCTGTCCTTGTCAAATACATGTACCGAGTGAATGAATGTCCGCCTCCTCCAATGTCCGCCTCCTTCAGATGGGAGAGTCATTGCACATTCGTTCATTCAACTTTGTGTGTGTGTGTGTGTGTGTGTGTGTGTGTGTGTGTGTGTGTGTGTGTGTGTGTGTGTGTGTGTGTGTGTGTGTGTGTGTGTGTGTGTGTGTGTGTGTGTGTGTGTGTGTGTGTGTGTGTGTGTGTGTGTGAATGATTTGCTTTTTGTTTTGTTGCTGCTGTCCAAGATTAATTTCGTTTTTGATTTTGTAATTGACCATCTTCAAATTATTTTGTGTATGTACGATCACTACCAAGAACATCGTCACATTATTAGTTATATTATGTTCTCGTAATTCAGGATGACGTACGTTGACGTACTTCTGGATTTGTCGTTTTGTGTGTAATCAAACTTTCCACAACCTAATTACCTTTCTTATTTTTAATTTTGTTTTTATTGTAGACTATCAACAACTTTTGTAGAGATGCCTGTTGCTGTGGTTGCTGTAATTGAAGTTTCGTGTTGTTATAGTTGTTGCTACTGTGTGTACATGGAAGCAATTTGACGACACCGTTTGGGTTTTCAATAAAACATTAATGATTTACCCCGCAAGTCTTAGAGTAAGTGTCATTACTTTCCGTTTAAATCATGTCATCGCTTTGAGGATTTTATCGGTTTGTATTCTCCAATAGTTTTTGCCTCGAATTTGTCTCGTTTCTTTCTGTGTGGTTTTTTTTCTCGGTGTTGTTGTTGTTTTTGGTATTATTCGACACAAAATCCGGATCTGTTGCTAGTTTTGTATACCGGAAGTTTCAAAAGAAAGGGGTGAAACCTGACAAGAAGTTCGAACATAAGTTCTCAACGCAGACTTCGCAAAGTCATGTCCAACAATAACAAATCATGTTCTTTGACGCAAAAGAGGTAACCTCGGCGTTTGAATACGAAAATATAAGCCAAAACCTTGAGACGTCTAGTGGGCAATAAAAACCTGCAAAAAGATATTCACCTCAAGGCTATAAGTAGCACCATGTGTACATTCTTACAAGGCATGGTTACACCTTTCGCGCCAGTCTCGTCGCCTGAAGTTGTTGACAGCAAGATAGAGCTCAATGTCAATCATAGACGTAACTTCTTGTCGTTCGCCAATCATGATGTCACTACATGCTTGGGAATGTTTGCCAGTAAATCTTTATTCATATCAAAATCTAAAGTAAAAATTAAAAAATTAAAATAATACCGTACATATTGAGACCAAAAGTCAAAAGGTAAGTCAAAGCCTTGGCTGCTGATTACGTTTAGTGCAATAATAGAAAATGAATATCAATCCACACTTGGGATGTAGTATACCCTTCCGAACACGAAGTAGAACCAGAACAGCTATCTTGCCTATTCCAAATTGCAAAGGTAGACAGTATTGATAAAGAACTGATTGAACAAGTTTGTCATGCTCGAACAAAAAATTCTTTTCTATTTTACTTATTGGTTAAGTTGAGATTCTTGTGCAAAAGACTGATACTCCGTGCTCAAGTTTCATAATTATATCATCTTATTAGCAAGGGCTTAACACTTTTTTTTCGTTTTTTTCTCTCTGTTTAGCAATCCTTGAACGTACATAAAAACTATCTTTTTAAATGTCATGTACCTTTTAACTACTTTTTTTCTTAGACGTTGACTAGAAGCTGGTTTTCTGACAAAATGGGCAGAGGGAAGGGGTAGAAGAAGCACCGCAGTTCGAAATGTAGCTCATTCAGGGGTAATCATATTTTTACTGTGGTTAAAGGGTGACCTAACCTTGGATTCGACAAAAGTTCATACAATTTCTTGTCTCTTTTCCCTGTTTAATTTCAATATTTTTGCGATTCATGCTTGGAATTTACTTGTAAAAGTTTGTACAAAGTTGCCAGGTTTTTTTCTCTCTCTTATATTTACCAGCAAAGTAACTGGTGTTTTTAGTACTGTATTGTTCCTGTCACTCTTCTTCATGTGGGATCATTTGATTTTTGGTTTGTTTACAAATCGCCAATAGAATCTTGAACATTTCATCAGTAGTGGTTTTGTGGCAAAGTCTGATACCCCACACTCATCGTTCTGTCGTTATTTTGGAACTTAGCATGTTAAACCCTATATGTTTTCTTATTTCTGGCCTCTGCATTCCTTGAACTTACAGAAAAGTTCACTTTAAAAAATAAAACAAAACAAAACGTGCATTACTTTTACAAGGATTAGACTCCAGCATGTCTTACTCTCTCTCTCTCTCTCTCTCTCTCTGTCTCTCTCTGTCTCTCACTGTCTCTCACTGTCTCTCACTGTCTCTCACTGTCTCTCTCTGTCTCTCTGTCTCTCTCACTCACTCACTCACTCACTCACTCACTCACTCAATCACTCACTCACTCACTCTCTCTCTCTCTTTCTCTCTCTCTCACTCACTCACTCACTCACTCTCTCTCCCTCTCTCTCTCTATCTCTCTCTCTCTCTCTATCTATCTCTTTCTCTCTCTCTGTCTCTCTGTCTCTCTCTCTGTCTGTCTCTCTCTGTCTCTCACTCACTCACTCACCCACTCACTCACTCACTCACTCACTCACTCACTCTCTCTCTTTCTCTCTCTCTCTCTCACTCACTCACTCACTCACTCACTCTCTCTCTCTCTCTCTCCCTCTCTCTCTCCCTCTCTCTCTCTCTCTATCTCTCTCTCTCTCACCCACCCATTCCCATACCCCTCCCTCCATTACTCTCTCTTGCTCCTCTCCACTTCCCCTCCCACACTCTCTCTCTCTCTGTCTCTCTGTCTCTACCCCCCCCCTATTTCTCCCTCCCAAACTCCCCCATCTCTTTCTCTCCTCTCCCATCTCTCTCTATCTCTCCTCTCTCTCTCTCTCTCCCTCTCTCTCTCTCTCTCTCCCTCTCTCTCTCTCTCTCTCTCTCTCTCTTTCTCCCTCTCTCTGTGACCAAGGTCAACTGCTGCCTTAAATACCTTTAAAATGGGCCAGCAAAGGGGAATTAACGAAGGTCCAGTCCACCACAAAAATTGGACAGCAAGCGAGGGAGGAAAAGTCATAAAAAAACAACATCCACCACCGGTCGTGCAACGTTGCGTCTGACGTGTCACTTCCAACAGGTTTATGCCCCGCCAAGATGATGGACGACTCCAGACAAGTATATCTCGGTGTTTATGCACGAATGTATGAATGTATGTATGTGTGTAAAGTTAAGTCGATATTTGTCTGTATGTATTTGTGGATGTATATTTAGACCGTACCTGGAGTCATCATCCTCTCTCAACTTACCCTCTCAACGCCCCTTCGCCCTACCCCCATCTCCCCCCCCCCCCCAATAAAAAGTCCTTCTTCCCCCTTCCCTCTAGTGGCTAAGCGTGGCCTCGAAGGAAGTATCTGTGAAAACATGCTGGCCTGTGATTTTGCAAGGTCAGCTGACTTGTATACTGACGTTATTCATTCCTCTGTTTATTCATTTCAATTTTTTCTTGATATACTTTTTTGTTTGCCTCCGTATCTGTTCATTTAATCATTTTGCTGCATATGTATAAATAAATATGTTTCTATTTGTGTATACATTTATTTATTTGTCTATAAGGCTTTTATAAGCAAATGAAAAAACAACCATCAAGGCGTCTCTCTCTCTCTCTGTCTGTTTCTGTCTGTCTGTCTGTCTGTCTGTCTGTCCCTCTGTCTCTGTCTCTGTCTCTCTCTCTCTTTGTCTGTGCGTCTGTGTGTATGTGTGTCCGTGTGTCTGTCGGTCTCTGTCTGTGTATCTCTTTACATGTCTGCCTATTTGACTCCCTCGCTCTATCTGTCTGTATGTCTGTCTGTCTCTGTCTGTCTCTCTCTGTCTGTCTCTAGGTCTCTCTCTCTCTCTCCCTCTCCCTCTCTCTCTCCCTCTCTCTCACTCCCTCTCTCTCTCTCCCTCTACCTCTCCCTCTCTCTCTCTCGCCTCTCTTTCTCTATCCCTCTCTCTCTCCCTCTCTTCCTCTCTCTCCCTCTCTCTCCCCCTCTCTCTCTCTCTCTCTCTCTCTTTCTCTCTCTCTCTCTCCCAGTCCCCCCTCCTCTCTTCCTCTCTCTATTTCAATCTATGACAGACACAGACACAGACACAAACTGAGACACCAAACAAACCCACGCAACAAACAGCAGCAGTAGTACAGCAAAAAGCAGCAAATCACAGTCAGTCCAAAACGACCAGAGGGGCCTGGGGCAGTCTAAGCCACGCAATTCATTTTTGCGGGTGGCGGTGCCAAGCCAAACTTCACAGCCAATAAAAGACAATCGCGCCAGACGGACAGGAGGGCCGAAAGCCTTCTCTGGAATAACATGCAATGACGTCGACTTGACAGGAGAGTCACAAGTCACACAGAAATGAGATGCTAGAAACGGGAGGAGGGGGGGGGGGGGGGGGGGGCGATTAAATGTGAAGTTTTGAAGAAGAGAGTGGGATAGAGGGGGATGTTCTCTGGAATAACATGCAATGACGTTGACTCGACTTCACAGGAGATTCACGAGAGGCACAAGTCACAGACGAAATCAGACCCTAGAAAAAGGGGGAAAGAGGTAAGAGAGAGAGAGAGATGGAGGGGGATGTTTTCTGGAATAACATGCAATGACGTTGACTTCACAGGAGAGTCACAAGTCACACAGCAAATGAGAGACCACGGGGGGTGGGACGGAGCCAGATAAGGTGGAGTTGAAAGGGTGAGATAGAGATATACGGGGGGGGGGGGGGGGGGCAGAATCTTTCTCTGGAATAACATGCAATGATGCGGACTTCACAGGAGAGTTGCAAGTCACTCCGAGAATGAGATGCTACAAACAGGGAGGATGAGGGTCTTGTGAGGTGTGAGGGGGGGGGAGAGAGAGAGAGAGTAGAAGGTGAAGTTATAAGGAGAGAATGAGATAGAGCAGGATGTTCTCCGGATAAAAGTCAATGACGTTGACTTCACAGGAGAGTCACAACTTGAAGTCACACGGAAAATGAGGGGCCAGACAGAAAGTGGTGGTGGGGATAGGGGTGAGGGTGGGAAGAGGGAAGAGAAGGTGGACTTGTGAGGCAAAAATAGAGAGATTGGGAAGGACGGAATATTTCTCTGGAATAACATGCAATGATGCGGACTTCACAGGAGAGTCAAAAGTCACACCGAGACTGAATGAGATGCTACAACAAAAAATGGGGGTGGGGGAGAGAAGGGTCTTGTGAGGTGGGGGGGGGGGGGTTGAAGGTGAGGCTTTGTAAGGAGAGTGGAGAGCCAGGGGAAGACGGTGTTCTCTGGAATAACATGCAACGACGGTGACTTCACGGGAGAGTCCCATGTCACACAGAAAATGAGATTCTAAAAAAAAAGTCTATCTGTCTGTCTGCCACTCCACCCAGCCCCCCCCCCCCCCCCCCGAAATAACAACATTTAGTCAAGCTGTCGAACTCACAGAATGAAACTGAACGCACTGCTTTTTTCACCAAGACCGCATACTCGTAGTTTCGTCAGTCCACCGCTCGTGGCAAAGGCAGTGAAATCGACAAGCCATGCAGAATAGTGCGGTAGTGGTCGCGCTGAGCAGGATAACACGCTTTTCTGTATGTCTATTCTTTTAAGCGTACTGACTTTTTTTTTAATCCAAACATATCATATACATATGTTTTTTGGAATCAGGAAACGACAAGGAATAAGATGAAATTGTTTTTAAATCGATTTCGGAAAATTAATTTTAATCATAATTTTCATATTTTTAATTTTCAGAGCTTTTTTGTAATCTAAATATAACATATGTATTTGTTTTTGGAATCAGAAAATGACGAAAAATAAGGTGAAATCGTTTAATAAAAAAATAATTTTAATTACAAGATTCCGATTTTTAATGACCAAACTCATTCATTAGTTTTTAAGCCACCATGCTGAAATGCAATACCAAAGTCCGGCCTTTGTCGAAGATTGGTTTGCCAAAATTTCAATCAATTTGATTGAAAAATGAGGGTGTGACAGCGCCGCCTCAACTTTTACAAAAAGCCGGATATGACGTCTTCAAAGGTATTTATAAAACAAATAAAAAAAACATCCGGGGATATTATACCCAGGAACTCTCATGTCAAATTTCATAAAGATCGGTCCAGTAGTTTAATCTGAATCGCTCTACACACACACACGCACAGACACACACACACACACACACACACACACACACACACACACACACACACACACACACACACACACACACACACACACAGACACCACAACCCTCGTCTCGATTCCCCCTCTATGTTAAAACATTTAGTCAAAACTTGACTAAATGTAAAAACCAGGCGGAGACAGAATAAGAAGTGTCCTCTGGAATAACATACGATGACACTGATGTGACAGCAGAGCAACAAGTCACAGAAAAAACAAGATTCTGGCCGAAATGTGTGGAAATGAGGACAGGTAGGGGGGATATGGGTGGGGGTGGGAGTTGGGATGAGTTAGGGGTAGGGATTGACCATGGGAGGGCGTATCATAGTTTGTGTATAAAAAGGAATCTGTCATTCTGTTAAGAAAGAGAAAGGGGGAGAGAGAGGGGACAGAGACTCGGTGAGAGAGAGTGAGGGAGAGAAAGGAAGGGGGAGAGAGAGGGGACAGAGACTCGGTGAGAGAGAGTGAGGGAGAGAAAGAAAGGGGGTTGGGGGCAAGAGAGGGAGAGAGGGAGAAAAAGAGAGCGACAGAGAGAGAGACAGACAGAAATACATAAAGAGAGAAGGAGAGACAAAGAGAGAGAGAGAGAGAGAGAGAGACAGAGACAGAGAGAGACAGAGAGACAGAGACAGAGAGACAGACAGACAGGCAGACACAGAGAGATGGTTTACGCAATGACAACACATCAACACAACTACAAGAGTGGAAAACATTTCATTTTTGAAGAAATGCGGAAATGTACGTGTAGGCCGGTTGAGGAGAATGAAGGGTGTCAAAGGAAAGAGACATTATGATGGACCGGGTTGGGGGAGGGGAGGGGGGGGGGGGAGAATTAAAGTATGAGGGGAGAAATCAAGTATGAGGAAGAGACAGTGAAAGATGTGCCCTCTGGCAAAATATGCAACGGCGGTACATCCCCCACAGGAGAGCCACACGTCACACAGAAATGAGACCTTGAAAAAAGATGAACGTGGCGGGGAGAGGGATGGTGACGATTAAAGGGAAAAAATGAAGGGAGAGGAAAGGAGAGGGGGAGGCGGGAAGAGAGAGAGAGAGAGAGAGAGAGAAGGAGGGCTGTGAGAGGGAGACGAAGATAGAAGGAGAGAGAAAGAAAGAATAAAGGATGCGCCCTCTGAAGTAACAGGCAAGAAAAGTACAGCATCATGAAAAACTTACAAGTCGCAAATTATTTTGTTACCAATGATAAAA
>NC_090255.1:33866129-33871129 GCF_037325665.1 Littorina saxatilis
AGAAAGGGGGAGAGAGAGGGGACAGAGACTCGGCGAGAGAGAGTGAGGGAGAGAAAGAAAGGGGGAGAGAGAGGGGACGGGGACTCGGTGAGAGAGAGTGAGGGAGAGAAAGAAAGGGGGAGAGAGAGGGGACAGAGACTCGGTGAGAGAGAGTGAGGGAGAGAGAAAGGGGGGGAGAGAGAGGACAGAGACTCGGTGAGAGAGAGTGAGGGAGAGAAAGAAAGGGGGGGAGAGAGGGGACAGAGACTCGGTGAGAGAGAGTGAGGGAGAGAAAGAAAGGGGGAGAGAGAGGGGACGGGGACTCGGTGAGAGAGAGTGAGGGAGAGAAAGAAAGGGGGAGAGAGAGGGGACAGAGACTCGGTGAGAGAGAGTGAGGGAGAGAGAAAGGGGGGGAGAGAGAGGACAGAGACTCGGTGAGAGAGAGTGAGGGAGAGAAAGAAAGGGGGGGAGAGAGGGGACAGAGACTCGGTGAGAGAGAGTGAGGGAGAGAAAGAAAGGGGGAGAGAGAGGGGACGGGGACTCGGTGAGAGAGAGTGAGGGAGAGAAAGAAAGGGGGAGAGAGAGGGGACAGAGACTCGGTGAGAGAGAGTGAGGGAGAGAGAAAGGGGGGGAGAGAGAGGACAGAGACTCGGTGAGAGAGAGTGAGGGAGAGAAAGAAAGGGGGGGAGAGGGGACAGAGACTCGGTGAGAGAGAGTGAGGGAGAGAAAGAAAGGGGGGAGAGAGAGGACAGAGACTCGGTGAGAGAGAGTGAGGGAGAGAAAGAAAGGGGGGAGAGAGAGGACAGAGACTCGGTGAGAGAGAGTGAGGGAGAGAAAGAAGGGGGGGAGAGAGAGGACAGAGACTCGGTGAGAGAGAGTGAGGGAGAGAAAGAAAGGGGGGAGAGAGAGGACAGAGACTCGGTGAGAGAGAGTGAGGGAGAGAAAGAAAGGGGGAGAGAGAGGGGACGGGGACTCGGTGAGAGAGAGTGAGGGAGAGAAAGAAAGGGGGAGAGAGAGGGGACGGGGACTCGGTGAGAGAGAGTGAGGGAGAGAAAGAAAGGGGGAGAGAGAGGGGACGGGGACTCGGTGAGAGAGAGTGAGGGAGAGAAAGAAAGGGGGGAGAGAGAGGGGACGGGGACTCGGTGAGAGAGAGTGAGGGAGAGAGAAAGGGGGAGAGAGAGGGGACAGAGACTCGGTGAGAGAGAGTGAGGGAGAGAAAGAAAGGGGGAGAGAGAGGGGACGGGGACTCGGTGAGAGAGAGTGAGGGAGAGAAAGAAAGGGGGAGAGAGAGGGGACGGGGACTCGGTGAGAGAGAGTGAGGGAGAGAAAGAAAGGGGGAGAGAGAGGGGACGGGGACTCGGTGAGAGAGAGTGAGGGAGAGAAAGAAAGGGGGAGAGAGAGGGGACGGGGACTCGGTGAGAGAGAGTGAGGGAGAGAAAGAAAGGGGGAGAGAGAGGGGACGGGGACTCGGTGAGAGAGAGTGAGGGAGAGAAAGAAAGGGGGAGAGAGAGGGGACGGGGACTCGGTGAGAGAGAGTGAGGGAGAGAAAGAAAGGGGGAGAGAGAGGGGACGGGGACTCGGTGAGAGAGAGTGAGGGAGAGAAAGAAAGGGGGAGAGAGAGGGGACGGGGACTCGGTGAGAGAGAGTGAGGGAGAGAAAGAAAGGGGGGGAGAGAGGGGACAGAGACTCGGTGAGAGAGAGTGAGGGAGAGAGAAAGGGGGAGAGAGAGGGGACGGGGACTCGGTGAGAGAGAGTGAGGGAGAGAAAGAAAGGGGGAGAGAGAGGGGACAGAGACTCGGTGAGAGAGAGTGAGGGAGAGAAAGAAAGGGGGAGAGAGAGGGGACGGGGACTCGGTGAGAGAGAGTGAGGGAGAGAAAGAAAGGGGGAGAGAGAGGGGACAGAGACTCGGTGAGAGAGAGTGAGGGAGAGAAAGAAAGGGGAGAGAGAGGGGACAGAGACTCGGTGAGAGAGAGTGAGGGAGAGAGAAAGGGGGAGAGAGAGGGGACAGAGACTCGGTGAGAGAGAGTGAGGGAGAGAAAGAAAGGGGGAGAGAGAGGGGACGGGGACTCGGTGAGAGAGAGTGAGGGAGAGAGAAAGGGGGAGAGAGAGGGGACAGAGACTCGGTGAGAGAGAGTGAGGGAGAGAAAGAAAGGGGGAGAGAGAGGGGACGGGGACTCGGTGAGAGAGAGTGAGGGAGAGAGAAAGGGGGAGAGAGAGGGGACAGAGACTCGGTGAGAGAGAGTGAGGGAGAGAAAGAAAGGGGGAGAGAGAGGGGACGGGGACTCGGTGAGAGAGAGTGAGGGAGAGAAAGAAAGGGGGAGAGAGAGGGGACAGAGACTCGGTGAGAGAGAGTGAGGGAGAGAAAGAAAGGGGGAGAGAGAGGGGACGGGGACTCGGTGAGAGAGAGTGAGGGAGAGAAAGAAAGGGGGAGAGAGAGGGGACAGAGACTCGGTGAGAGAGAGTGAGGGAGAGAAAGAAAGGGGGAGAGAGAGGGGACGGGGACTCGGTGAGAGAGAGTGAGGGAGAGAAAGAAAGGGGGGGAGAGAGGGGACAGAGACTCGGTGAGAGAGAGTGAGGGAGAGAGAGAAAGGGGGGAGAGAGGGGACAGAGACTCGGTGAGAGAGAGTGAGGGAGAGAGAGAAAGGGGGGAGAGAGGGGACAGAGACTCGGTGAGAGAGAGTGAGGGAGAGAAAGAAAGGGGGGAGAGAGAGGACAGAGACTCGGTGAGAGAGAGTGAGGGAGAGAAAGAAAGGGAGAGAGAGGGGACGGGGACTCGGTGAGAGAGAGTGAGGGAGAGAAAGAAAGGGGGAGAGAGAGGGGACAGAGACTCGGTGAGAGAGAGTGAGGGAGAGAAAGAAAGGGGGGGAGAGAGAGGACAGAGACTCGGTGAGAGAGAGTGAGGGAGAGAAAGAAAGGGGGGGAGAGAGGGGACAGAGACTCGGTGAGAGAGAGGGAGGGAGAGAAAGAAAGGGGGAGAGAGAGGACAGAGACTCGGTGAGAGAGAGTGAGGGAGAGAAAGAAAGGGGGAGAGAGAGGACAGAGACTCGGTGAGAGAGAGTGAGGGAGAGAAAGAAAGGGGGGAGAGAGGGGACAGAGACTCGGTGAGAGAGAGTGAGGGAGAGAAAGAAAGGGGGGAGAGAGAGGACAGAGACTCGGTGAGAGAGAGTGAGGGAGAGAAAGAAAGGGGGGAGAGAGGGGACAGAGACTCGGTGAGAGAGAGTGAGGGAGAGAAAGAAAGGGGGGAGAGAGAGGACAGAGACTCGGTGAGAGAGAGTGAGGGAGAGAAAGAAAGGGGGGAGAGAGGGGACAGAGACTCGGTGAGAGAGAGTGAGGGAGAGAAAGAAAGAGGGGAGAGAGGGGACAGAGACTCGGTGAGAGAGAGTGAGGGAGAGAAAGAAAGGGGGGGAGAGAGAGGACAGAGACTCGGTGAGAGAGAGTGAGGGAGAGAAAGAAAGGGGGGAGAGAGAGGACAGAGACTCGGTGAGAGAGAGTGAGGGAGAGAAAGAAAGGGGGGGAGAGAGGGGACAGAGACTCGGTGAGAGAGAGTGAGGGAGAGAAAGAAAGGGGGGGAGAGAGAGGACAGAGACTCGGTGAGAGAGAGTGAGGGAGAGAAAGAAAGGGGGGGAGAGAGGGGACGGGGACTCGGTGAGAGAGAGTGAGGGAGAGAAAGAAAGGGAGAGAGAGGGGACAGAGACTCGGTGAGAGAGAGTGAGGGAGAGAAAGAAAGGGGGGAGAGAGAGGACAGAGACTCGGTGAGAGAGAGTGAGGGAGAGAAAGAAGGGGGGGAGAGAGGGGACAGAGACTCGGTGAGAGAGAGTGAGGGAGAGAGAGAAAGGGGGGGAGAGAGAGGACAGAGACTCGGTGAGAGAGAGTGAGGGAGAGAAAGAAAGGGGGGAGAGAGGGGACAGAGACTCGGTGAGAGAGAGTGAGGGAGAGAGAGAAAGGGGGGGAGAGAGAGGACAGAGACTCGGTGAGAGAGAGTGAGGGAGAGAAAGAAAGGGGGGGAGAGAGGGGACAGAGACTCGGTGAGAGAGAGAGTGAGGGAGAGAAAGAAAGGGGGGGAGAGAGGGGACAGAGACTCGGTGAGAGAGAGTGAGGGAGAGAAAGAAAGGGGGAGAGAGAGGACAGAGACTCGGTGAGAGAGAGTGAGGGAGAGAAAGAAAGGGGGGGAGAGAGGGGACAGAGACTCGGTGAGAGAGAGTGAGGGAGAGAAAGAAAGGGGGGGGAGAGAGAGGACAGAGACTCGGTGAGAGAGAGTGAGGGAGAGAAAGAAAGGGGGAGAGAGAGGGGACAGAGACTCGGTGAGAGAGAGTGAGGGAGAGAGAAAGGGGGAGAGAGGGGACAGAGACTCGGTGAGAGAGAGTGAGGGAGAGAGAGAAAGGGGGGAGAGAGGGGACAGAGACTCGGTGAGAGAGAGTGAGGGAGAGAAAGAAAGGGGGGGGGAGAGAGAGGACAGAGACTCGGTGAGAGAGAGTGAGGGAGAGAAAGAAAGGGGGAGAGAGAGGGGACAGAGACTCGGTGAGAGAGAGTGAGGGAGAGAGAAAGGGGGAGAGAGGGGACAGAGACTCGGTGAGAGAGAGTGAGGGAGAGAGAAAGGGGGAGAGAGGGGACAGAGACTCGGTGAGAGAGATACAAGATACAAGATATTTATTCACCAATTTTGCAAAAGGATTTCATCTTGGCACGGCACGGTAAAAATAAAATAAAAACCAACCAGACACATATGCAGACACACATCACCATGCATGCATACATACGTACATTACACTGTCATGCACACACAGACACAACTCACTCACACACACACACACACACACACACACACACACACACACACACACACAATTATTTACATTCTCACACATAACCAGCCACATATCTACATCACAAATTCACATCGTCGCCTTGTAAACGTAAAAACCATATCAGTTTAAAAGGGGTGCCAGTAATATCAATACAACATTAGTGAATACTAGAACAATACCTAAAGAGAGAAAGAAAGGGGGAGAGAGAGGGGACAG
>NC_090255.1:33876129-33883629 GCF_037325665.1 Littorina saxatilis
ATAGAAACACGAAAATACCCAGCATGCTTTCTCCGAAAACGGCGTATGGCTGCCTAAATGGCGGGGAAAAAACGGTCATACACGTAAAAATTCCACTCGTGCAAAAAACACGAGTGTACGTGGGAGTTTCAGCCCACGAACGCAGAAGAAGAAGAAGAGACTGAGAAAAAACAAACCAGAGTATGTGCATGGACAGTCGAAGAGCTATAACCTCGACCACCATTACAAACCACAATCGCCACAAACCAAACTAACGATAGCCCTTACTTGGCCAGTCGAAGAGGAAGAGGCACATAACCTGAATAAAAACAACCGCGATCCGCACAAAACTGACCAAAACTAACTGAACCAAAAACCGCAAGGGTCTGTTGCTCACACAATCATACCCAATCTGACGTTGTCCTTTCACAAATCACCCCCCACACCGCGCAAGGACAACCGCTAGAAAGAAAGGAAGGAGGGTGAAGAAGAGATAGAAAAAAATGTGGGGGCACGGGAGGCTCATTGGAGGGTAAGGCGGAGCAGGGGGAGGCAGGGGGAACGGGGGGAGGGTATAAAGCCAGATGCAATCTTGACCTCTGGCTGTCTTCGGGGTGGATCTGGTGTACAGCTGCAAGACCCGGGTAGCTGCCCTCCTCCCTTTTTTTTCTTCTTTTTTTTCTTTTTTTGTGTGTTGGTTTGGGGGGTATGGTGAGAAGTTGAAAGGGGAGATGGAAAGGCTGTGCTGTAAAGGCAGATGAAATCTTGACCTCTTGCTGTCTTATTCGGTCGGGGTAGCTTTCAGCTGCAAGAAACGGGTAGCTAGCTCTGTCCACCCGAGCTTTCGGATTCTGGTACAGTGGAACCTCCCTATTAAGACTTTCTGTTTTGAGACCACCTTCTATCAAAAACCTTAACTTTTTCATGTTACATTAATGTGACAGGGGAGGCTACCGCTCCTTTCACAGCAGACTCTGCACCCGAGTTGTTGGCCTTTAAGTCAACACCGGTTGATTGTGGAATTCTGTTTGTGATGGGGTCTGAATAATGCATGTTAATTTACAGTTACTAATTACTCCCTTGCTTTAAAGACCTGATTTTTTTTTTAAAGATTTTGAAGATCTTAAAAAGGGGTTCCACTGCATGGGAAGAAGCTGGAGGGTAGGGTGAAACAAGGAAAGAAGGGGGACGGGGAGGGGGGGGGGGGTGGGGGGTTAGAAGCAGGACCCCTGAGAAAACACCTGTTGGTGATTTGAGGTACCTTACCGGACCCGACGCAACCCCCTTTGTCTAACTCGCCCCAAAAGGTCAGGCGTTATCGTAGACTGCAGCTGTCCTCTACGGCTAGCGTGAGTAATCAATACAGCGACGTGGCGTTTTTTGTTCAAACTGTAAAGTCCTAGGATGTGACTGAAGAAAAAGGTGCTAATAAAAAGAACAAAGAGAGTTTAAAACAAAGCCTTTCTGAAAAGCGCTACGTCTTACAGTGAGTTCGCTTCGAAGCGGCTGTTTTAAAAATATCAAGCGATACCAGAACTTTTTGTGACTACTTAAGGCCTATGATTCACAACAGAAAACAAACAAGCAAAAATATAAACAGAAAGCTAAAGCGGATCTCAAGCACCACACACGAATCCCACATACGGGAATTCAAATAATTAGTTGTCAAAATTACATCGTCGTGACTATCGTCGTCTATATCATCCTCCTCCTCCTCTTCCTCATCATCGTCGTCATTATCTTCATCAGCATCAGCATTATCTTCATCAGCATCATCATCATCATCATCATCATCATCATCATTATCATCACCCCTACATGAACATAATAATAATAACAATAATACAGCCATCTTGCAGGAAATCTTCTATTTAATAAAGTGCCATCAAAACGAAACAAAAATACATTGCCTGCATGCGGCGAGTGTCCTGTCGTTAAGTTCAGTGAACTGCGACCTGCACTGGTCACGCAAGACGACCACACATAGCCTGTCAAGACACTGACCTCTCACCCCTCACCTTTTGCCTGACCCTTCTTTTCTCTTCCCTCCGGGACTCACTCTTTTTACCTTTTTTTTTTTAACTTCTGTATTATTTGGTTTAAACATAAGTTTATTTTAACAAGGGTTGTACCACCCCCCACCCCCCCACCCCCCCCCGCTCCTCTCTCAGCGCTGCAGCCCTTCTTTCGTCCTTCTTTTTTTATTTTATTTTTAATCTATCCATTATCTTATTTTCGACAGTTACTTCTGCTGCATTCCTTTGAGGTCAGCGGTTGTACAGTGAACCCCCCCGGTTCAAATATGTGTAGGTATTAAAAAGGGTTAAGGGGATTCCACAGTACCAGGTATCCCTCCTCCCTTCGCCCTACAGACCTTGTTTTCATCCTCCTTTGAGTCTCTTCCTTATTATGTTATCCTTAATGGCTACCACTGTTGCGATTTGGGGCCTGGGGCCTTCTTTCGCCTTGCAACCCACTTTTCCTCCCTCTCTTTTTGTCTTCCATTACTTATTTTTGGTAGCTACTGCTGCTGTCTATACTTTCACATTTGTGGACAGTTGCACACCCCCCCCCCCCCCTCCCCAATTTTCTTCGACCCGCATCCCTTCTTCCCTCTGTCTCTTTTTTCTTCCATTACTTATTTTTGGTAGCTACTGCTGCTGTCTATACTTTCACATTTGTGGACAGTTGCACACCCCCCCCCCCCCTCCCCCCCTCCCCCAATTTTCTTCGACCCGCATCCCTTCTTCCCTCCGTCTCTTTTTGTCTTCCATTACTTATTTTTGGTAGCTACTGCTGCTGTCTATACTTTCACATTTGTGGACAGTTGCACACCCCCCCCCCCCTCCCCCAATTTTCTTCGACCCGCATCCCTTCTTCCCTCCTTCTCTTTTTTCTTCAATTATCTTATTTTGTGTGATAGACACTGCTACCGCTCGAGACCTGTGGACTGTTGAGTAATCCTCTACCCCCCCCCCCCCCCCGCCTCCTTCTTCCATCCTTGACCCACCTACCCCCACCCCCGAATCTTATAACCCCTCCCCCTAATCCACCAACCCCTTTCGTCACAAGTTGCTTCACGTCCACCTCCTGTGGAAACACATCTTCGATCTTTTTTTCCTTCCCATCGGCCTCCGCCCACTTTTCGTTCACTGACGTGATGTGCATTTCAGGCTGTGTAATGTGCCTTGTGTCGTTACCTTAATGGTCTCTCCTTCCCCCTTCTTCTTTTCCTTCTTCTTTTGACTTGTTGCTCCTAGACGAACAGAGTCGTGAGTTTTAGCGTGTACAGATGTGCCCCCGCGGGTTAGGGGGAGTCCCATATTGGTTGGGACAAGACAGAATTTACCCGATGCTCCGGCCCCAGCATGTCGTAAGAGGCGACTAATGGATTCTGTTTCTCCTTTTACCCTTGTTAAGTGTTTCTTGTATAGAATATAGTCCATGTTTGTAAAGATTTTTGTCAAGCAGTATGTAAGAAATGTTAAGTCCTTTGTACTGGGCACTTGCATTCTCCCAGTAAGGTAATATATTTTACTACGTATACGTTGCAAGCCCCTGGAGCAAAGTTTTGATTAGTGCTTTTGTGAACAAGAAACAATTGACAAGTGGCTCTATCCCATCTCCCCCCTTTCCCCGTCGCGATATAACCTTGAATGGTTGAAAACGACGTTAAACACAAAATAAAGAAAGAAAGAAAGTGTACAGATGTGCGAACGCACTGTGTAGATCCTGGGGGTGGGGTGGAGTACTCTTGGACAAGATGGGGCGCGCATGCACGTGGACGCACACACACACTTAGTGTCGCAGGCACAATTAAGAGACGCATACACACACTTAGTGTCGCAGGCACAATTAAGCGACGCATACACAAACTTAGTGTCGCAGGCACAATTAAGCGACGCATACACACACTTAGTGTCGCAGGCACAATTAAGAGACGCATACACACACTTAGTGTCGCAGGCACAATTAAGAGACGCACACACACACTTAGTGTCGCAGGCACAATTAAGAGACGCATACACACACTTAGTGTCGCAGGCACAATTAAGAGACGCACACACACACTTAGTGTCGCAGGCACAATTAAGAGACGCATACACACACTTAGTGTCGCAGGCACAATTAAGAGACGCACACACACACTTAGTGTCGCAGGCACAATTAAGAGACGCACACACACACACACTCAGTGTCGCAGGCACAATTAAGCGACGCATACACAAACTTAGTGTCGCAGGCACAATTAAGAGACGCATACATACTCATGCAACGCACACACGCGTTATTTACAAGAGACAGAGAAAGAGGGGGGGGGGAGAGAGAGAAAGTGAGAGGGAGAGAAAGACAGGGGGATAGAGAGAGGGAGGGAGGAAGAGAGTCAAAAAGAGAGAGAGAGACTGTAGGGCTTAACGTCCTCTCAGGTAACTATGACCTATATTGGGACATAGTCAAAAAGAAAAGACAGGTAAGATTCTAAGATGTTTACACGAAAAGGTTGAAAGGGTGTGTGCGCGCGTCTGTATGTTTGTGTGTGTGCGTGCGTGCGTGCGTGCGTGCGTGTGTGCGTGCAGGTGTGCGTGCGTACAAGCGTGCGTGCGAGCCTAACTGATTGGTCTTTATTCTACAAGGATTAAAAAAAATTAAGGCGCAATGCCTTGTCCTACGGCGTGTCATTGGACAACAAAATATAAAACAAATAGGGAAAGACAGCCGAACCGAAGGAAGTGACCCAGAAGAAAAAGAGAAGGCGTATTGGAGAGGGAGGGGGACCAGCAAGCCTGTGACAGATCTAGACTCTCCAGCCCATCCAGAGAAATAAGAGATGTAGGCAGTGAGCAAGTAATGTACTGCGGTCGACAGCAGAAAAAAAGAAATCCCCCCAAAATCCATAAAATGTCGTTGATCAATAACTTTTCCGTAAGGAGGTGGAAGGCAAAGAGAAAGGAAAGGAGTAGAGAGGGAAGGGATGGGGGGGGGGGAATTACAGACAGAGGGGGGAGGGAGTGAGGACTTAGGGAGGGAGAGGCATCGTCGTTGCAGTCAGAAAAAAACAAGGAGGGAGGGAGATGCAAGGGGGGGGGGGGGAGAGGGCATAGGTACAGACGGAGGACTTGTCGTTGGTAGGGGTTGGGGGAATAGAAGAGCGGGGGGAGGGGGGGGGGGGGGGTAGTACCAATACATTGAGACTAGAAGCAGAGGGAGAGAGTTCTGGAACACATAGAACGACTGGACGTTGGGGAATTGGCGGGGGAGGGGGGTACGTGTGGGTGGTGAAGGGGGGGGGGGGACCAAGGGGGGGTGGGGTGAGAGGGGGGGTGGGGGCTAGTAGCATTAGTTCGGGAAGGAGAAGGCGATACACAAAAAAAGGGGGGAGGAGGGCAAAGGACCTAAGAAGGACTCAAACTTTGAAAGTAAGGGTTAGGAGGGGGAGAGGACTCAGAGGAAAGAAGAGGAAGGAGGGAGGGGAATCAGAAAGTCTGTGACAAACTCTCCTGCCCATCCAGAAAAAAAATAGGAGACGTAAGGCAGTGAAGGAGTATTGTACTGCAAGCAGGAAGAGGGGGCTTGGGTGGGAGAAGAGGGGGTGGATGCGGGGGACGGGGGGTAGTAGTACCATTACGTCGCAGACCCAAACCATCAGCACCTGCCTCAAGGGCACACAACTCTGCAAGCAGCTTGGCCTGATGGGGGCGGGGACAGCATGACGGGATTGGCAGCGGAGGACCCAGGGTGACGACACCACACTCTTTTTTTCTTCTTTTTTTTTCTTTTTTTTTGGGGGGGGAGGTGGTGCCCAACCAATGGTTTTTATGCACGACACCGGTGCCTTCCGCACTTGTGTATCTCGGCTGTCGTTTTCCATTTCATTTCAGCCACAGATGAATTCGATCAAAATTACTGGTCTCAGAGGCTTTACATTGAAAGTGGTCGTTATTGGTCTTTCGTGTTATTTGTGGTTATTTCCGACAAGGAAAAAAAACTGAAATGTAAAAGCAGTCGTAGCAAATCAAAGTGCATTTTTACATTTTTAATATAAATCTATTGAAAAGTCGAAGCCTGCTGTCACAAAATAAGACATTTTGTGGAGAAAAAACTCCAAAACCTGATAGACTGCAACCGTTCCAAAATTCAGAATAAAAAACAAGTATGGAAGGTTATTAGAACGTTTAAAGGCACAGTGCAGCTCACAGCCTTCGTTTTGCGTTTTTGTTGCAGCTGAGTACATTTACAGTTCAAAAATCCTCCTATGGTAGTAAAACAAACCCAAAACTACCCAACGACGACATCTGTGAAGCTCGACAGTTTCTTGTTCACGCAAGTGCATAAATTAACCTAGTTATTACGTGGTGTTTGGTCGGAGTTCGATTCAACTGAGTGATTCCGGCCTCCATTTTGTTTTACACAAACTCATGATGACGTCTGACATAGTTTGCTTAGTGACGTGTCTTTTTGTGCATGATGTGGTGATCTACCTGATCTAAATTTAGATCCAAAAATAGGTCAAGACCAGCCGGGTCTGAGTACGAAATTAATTCGTAAAAAAATCGCAGTTCTTGACTCTTTGGGTGCAAGTCAATGAAACTTGGTAGTTCTTCTAACGGATAGCTGCCTGAGGTATGACTAAAAGCCCCAGGGGCTCCGTGCACCTGGATTTGACAAGTTCAGTACCTTTAATTATTGACAACATTATTGTAACGTTTCGCTTTGTCAATAATTCAACGTTCCAATAACCTACCGTTCTTGGTTTTTTTTATCAAGACATTTTGTGCACAATACGTGTGGCTGGTTTGTCGCATTCCATTTTCATTTCAGTCAAATGTGACTTCAGATTTAGAGAATAAAGGCCGATTGCTTTTATTCACGGTAGCTGTGCCACAACCCAAGGTTTATTATTGCAATTTCAGCATGAACCTATTCAAAGACAGAAGCATACTATCACAAATCAAGAGATGTTGTTCACAATACGTGTAAACTTGTGCCTCCTGGACTTGTGTACAGTACCTCGTCTGTCCCCTTCAGTTCCATTTCAGCCAAGGATGAACTAATAGAAATTATAGAAGCATTGAAAAACATAAACCTGGAAATGGTCATTCTTGGTCTTTCTCAGCATCGTTTTGGTTTGAAATATAACAAAGACACAAACGTAAGACCATCTGTCACATCAGTTTCAATGGTTTTGTGCATACCATATTTACCACGTCTCTCGGTTTCCAAAGATGTGTCAGGCTAAGTTTCAAAGACTCATCGGCTTGCAATGGTCATTTCTCATTGGTGCGTGTCTTCCAGAAGAAGAATCACGTTGTGAGAGAGGGTTTAACGCACAATAAATCCCTTGGAATAGATGCCCATAAATCTGCCAATTCTGATTCACTCGGGTTTGTGACACGGTTGTCGGTGTCCATTACATTTCCAGCGATGACTCAGTATTACAGCAGAAAGGCTTAGAGCCGACAGTGGTCACTTGAAACTCGCATGCCATGCTTGTCAGATTGGATTGAAAACGGCGTGCTAAAA
>NC_090255.1:33887170-33894670 GCF_037325665.1 Littorina saxatilis
CACCCGACAGCACAAGATCATCCAGCGCGCACGGTGTAGGTCTGACGCAAAGAGAATATAGAATCATTAACTAAAAAGAAAAGAAAACTCCACAGACAGATGTAGAGAAAGGGACAGGGGGGGTTGGAGTGGGTGTGGGGTGTGGATGAGGTAGCACCTGGACATCAGAGTTAGCCACCAGGACAAAGAATGAAGTGGGTCCACCAATCACAAAACGTAATGCCTTCGCCTATTTACAGGAAGCAGAAAAGCAGCAGCCATTTCTGGGGGCCGGGTAGCTCAGGTGGACTTGTGATCCTAAGGCCACGGGTTCGAATCCAGGCCGGGACTGACACGGGTCAGAAATGGATACAAAAGACATTTTTTGTAATTATAGAATGTTTAAAGATAGTTTTGTGTGTGAAGACTACATTAAATCCTTGTCGTTCCAAAAAGTCGTTACACTCATGAAATTTAGAACTACAAATAACAACCTGCCAGTACAGAAAGAAAGATACCTTAATATACCTAGAGCGAATCGCATTTGCAGAAAATGTACATCAGAAGATATAGGAGATGAGTATCATTATTTGTTTGTTTGTGACTTTTTCAATGAAAAAAGAGCAGAACTTATTCCACCATTCTACTGGAAAAAACCAAATTCACATAAATACAAAAAACTGTTTGTATCAAGAAATAAGAAATTGTTGACGAAACTCTTGGAATTTATAAAATTAATTAGTAGCAATTTTTCATAGTGCTGGGATTTGTTAAGCGTATTTTCGTTTTGTGTCCCCCATTGCCAGGAATCAATGTGTGTGTGTGTGTTTGCATTTTCTGTACTATAATATTTTGTGTTCACTGTTTGTGAACTTTTGTTTTCCAAATATTTTTTTCATTTTTTCTTTTCTTATCTTCTATTTTTGTTTTTTGATCACTTGGTACTTTGTGCATTTTTGAATTTGCGAATATTGTTTATAATGCCCCTGGGTAATGAACAATAAAAACTTGACTTGACTTGTTATGTGCAGACCCAGAGACGGTATCCATGTCCCATCCCCGTGTCACTACAGTGGCACGTACTAAAAGACCTCGGTCATTCTGCCATAAGTGAAGGTGGCTGATTTCACCAAAACACACACACACCAGCTAGTGTATCTGATCTAAAGTCGAGGTAACACCCGGGAACATGCATGCCCCTAATGGTTTCACAGTGAGGGCGTATAACAACATTGTCATCAGCAGCGGTTTCTTTCGCTTTCATTAACGTATAAACATTTGGCACACTATGTTGCAACGACCGGACTTTAAACTGATACACAGACCTAACACTTACGGTGCCGTGTGATACTTACTGTACTTAAATACGTCTTGTGTTTGTATTTGTCTCCACAGAACTCTACTTTAAGAAATGATTCCTTCACGCCCTGAAGTCATGTTTGAGTAGAGAGACAATACATTAGCATGTACTGGTACATGGCTCAAGAAATCGTCTCCTGCATAAGTACAGCGTCCTCTTGTGGACTGATACTGAAATTGCTTTTAATAGAGGGACTTGTGTCTTTTCAACATCAAGAAATTGTACATGTACAGTTGATTGCTTTTCTTTATTTGGTGTTTAACGTCGTTTTCAACCTTTCAAGGTTATATCGCGACAGGGAAAGGGGGGAGATGGGATAGAGCCACTTGTTAATTGTTTCTTGTTCACAAAAGCACTAATCAAAAAATTGCTCCAGGGGCTTGCAACGTAGTACAATATATGACCTTACTGGGAGAATGCAAGTTTCCAGTACAAAGGACTTTACATTTCTTACATACTGCTTGACTAAAATCTTTACAAACATTGACTATATTCTATACAAGAAACACTTAAGGCAAAGGGAGCCACTAAAATCTAAATTTGTATTTACTTCTACCATAGGCTAATGTTATATGCTTATGAAGTGGTAAGGCATATACGATTTCAAAACGGATAACGTTTTCAGTACCGTCACTGTCCGTTACCATGGAAACGGCAATCTCCAACTGCCAAAATGGGTTGCTAGGAACACGTTTTTTAGCTTCCCCTTAAATCATAGGAATGTGATTTTTTGTATGAAGGATGTAGGAGTCCATAGTTGTGGAATGACAACAGGGATTTTTCCTAGGATGAATAGTTCTGATAAAATATTTTTTTTAGATGAATTATCATGTTTTTCAGCACAATTTTAGTAAATATGACCCGCCTGAACAGTTATTTATTAATTTAAAGAAAATTCCTGTTGTCATTCCACAGGTTGTCCTCTGATAAGCATGTCCCTTAAGTTTCATTGCATTCTGAACAGCTGGATTGAAGAAAAACAGTTTCCTAGAAAGCAGGTCATGCAAAAACGCTGAACAGAGAAACAAGGCCGAGAACATTTCAAAGCTCTTTCATTCACCCCAAATCAATGTTAACATAGTTCAGGTATTTTTCACAGACACCTGGTAACTACAGGCTTACCTAAAACTGCCCAGCAGCATATGCTGCACCCCCTTGTAGTCTGATGAGCTCATCCTGTCTTTTGAGTTTAGCTGCACGCACAGTGTCGCGTCTCTTGTTTAGCTGATCTTTCTTGAACCTGAGGCTGCCAAGAACCCTTTTACACTCCTAGCCTTGTTTAGTCTTTTCATGTTACAGCCTGTTGTAAAGCCGTAGAACTGTGCAGTGTTGAGAGCAGCCGCTGGTTCAAAATTGAATTCCCTAGCCCCTGTGACGACTGCAAACCGTACGCGATTTTTGCATGCAAATTTGTCCTTGGGGCAGCGAACCCAAACGCTGCTGTGGAGACACTCATTAGAGTTTTGGGTTTTGCCTGACACACATCTCTGAAGCAGTTGATCTTTCGTCAGTCTCTGGTAAACTCGTTCTAGAGGAGGATTCAGCTTCTTGAAGTTGAGAGGTGTATGGACGAGTTTTGCGTGTGGTCCTGGGGGCTGGTAGAAGGACCATGACGCGGCACCATGGGGGCACAAGTCATGCTGTGGCTTGTCATCTGTTGAGAAGCCGTGACGCAGAGATGCCATCACTGCCCGGGCGTTTCATGTCTGCAACTGTCTTACCCCCCCCCCCCCCTAATTGCCCGATTATAATATATCGTCAACTTCCTGATTGTATTCAGAGTCAGCTGATCATACCCTCGCCCTCCCAAAGTGATTCCTTTTTTGCGGCAGTCTGTCACAAGGTTGCGAAGCGCTGTTACAAGACGCTTGGAAACGTGATTGATGTACTCTTCTTTTTCTATGGTTACTTGATCTCCATAAGGCTTTATTTTGGAAAGTTCCTGGAAGGTTTTTGTGTCACCGTCTGACAGGATAACTGTGTATCGCAGATTGTGCTGCGACACTGACCTGCCCCACAGAACCCGAGCCGCCTCGACTTCCATGATGCCACTGGAACCTAAAAATAAAACCACCGTTTCAGTCAAAGTCAGCCACTGAATAGCAAACACACAAACACACACAAACACACACACACACAAAAGGCAATCAGCCACATATCTACCAACATAGACGCTATTATTGCTTTTGTTCAGTACATGTATTACTATGCATGGATTAGTACCCAAACACACACACACACATGCATGCACACATACATGCACACACACACACACACACACACACACACACACACACACACACACACACAAACACACACAAGGCAATCAGCCACAGATCTACCAACATAGACGCTATCATTGTTTTTGTTCAGTACATGTATTACTATGCATGGATTAGTACCCAAACACACACAAATAATACACAAACACGCACACACACACACACACACACGTACACTTCACATAGACAGCGCACACAAAACACTGACACACATTTTCACAAACACTTACAGATCTATGTAAAATTCAAACACAACACACTATCATCCCATTTCAACAAACGTCTTCACAAACGCACCATACACACATACTGTTTAGATCTACGCACTCACCTGCAACATTCTTGTCACAGATGTCCAGTTGTTTTACCAGCCAGGCAGCATACTCCAGGGGTTTCTCCTGGAGAAGTTTGTTTCCAGTTGTCTGGCAAACGTATGACAGTAGTTGCACATAACATGAGCGTCAAAGCAAATTCCAGTCAGCACGTCTAGACTACAGCACACCCTATTCCAATGTGGGACGAGTGCCCCCTGGTCAGCCATGATCCGTCGTAGCTTACACTGATATCAAGAACACCATCATCAGACAGTGTCATTCCATTGTGCGTTGCGTGTATCTGTCTGACCTGACGGACAGCCTCACTGAATACTTTCTCCTCCAGTAGATCTACATCAAGTCGTTGATAGAGTTTATCAGCTTTCTTCTGGAAGGTTTTGTGATCCATGCCTACCAAATCTAAACTTTCACAAAATTTGTTAAATTGTTGAGCACCTAGCCCACATATCAAGGAGTCTGGACGATGAGACCATAATCCGTTTGACCGCTTTCTTTGGAGGCAAGGTATCCAGCGGTACCTGGAACAACTTCCTCACATGCGCGTACACTGCAAGGCCGTGTCTCTGTTTTGAGTCTGGGCATGGTGACAGCGTTGGCTGTTTACATTGCGGACAACAAAGTTCGTTTACAAGTCAATACCATCAAAGGTTTCCAAATCAACAAGACATCTCCTTGTTTGGGAAGCCTCTGGACCTGTCGCTTTTGACCAGTGGCTGCTGTGTAGGCCTATGTGTTCGTCTTGAATTGTTTTCGCGTCAAACCGCCAAGAACACACTCTCAGTCCTGACGCAGAATTTGATCTGCATGCCACAGCGGTCGATCCAGATTTTGTGCGCTTGGTCACCGATTGTGTTTTAGTTGTTCTCTTGTCTCTGCAACTCTTCAGTTGTTGTCTTCTCGTACACTTGCCTTTATGATGTGTTTTTCGGAGCGTTGATCTTTTCACACGTGCCATTTTTCTAAGCAAACTCAGTCGAAAACTAAACGCGGCGAGCAGACGACTTTAGAACGCGAAAAGCCACGCGAGCCTATCTGACCAATCGTGGCCAGGTATTTACGTCATACCCCCGTATATGGAAAGTGTCTGTGGTTTGCTTGTTTGAAAAATAGGGGGGTTTCCCCAGGAGAATCCATATTTAACCGAAAATAACCGCCGAATGACACAGGGGAGAGAACTGCTGTTCAAACGGTATACGACGTTCCCGCGTTGGGCGAGCAGAAATGTCTGTTGTCAAGGGTTGAAAATCGGAATTTTTATCGGAAGAGTGAATGAAAAGACAGAAAAATTCGCCGGGTTGGTGCAATGAAATATGTTTTTAGAGACTTTGATGAATTTGTATAGTGTAATCATATGCATTTCATGAAAGTAGACAGATTGAAAGGTGCAAAACTGCTAACAACTCAAAATGGCTGTTTAAGTCCCATCACTCTAAATTTCAGTGGCGCACTTCGCCTTAACAAGGGTAAAAGGAGAAACAGAATCCGTTAGTCGCCTCTTACGACATGCTGGGGAGCATCGGGTAAATTCTTCCCCCCAACCCGCGGGGGGACCAGGGAGGGGTAAATTCTTCCCCCTAACCCGCGGGGGGTAAGGTTGATTGCATGAATCTGAGGAGAGCGCCTACGAAAAGTTGTCTATTACAGCCTAGGGCAGTAAAGGCATCAATCCTAATTAACGATTGTTCTGGGAGTGTTCATCCAGTTCATGCTTGACAAGGCTTTGGAAAGTACATGCAGTCAGTATCAAACCGCGCGTTATACGTTCCGTCTTTGACCCTCGCCTTCTTGGAATCGAAGAGATAGTGCTCATCTAAACTAATTTCGTTTGCTGTTGATCGTCTTATTATTACTCGTTTGTCAATCCACTTGAAATCCCCTAGCTCGACGTACCAGGAAATGTTTCGTTTTGTGCTGTGGGTAAGACGCAGGCCTCCCAAGCGGAAGGTCGAGTGTTCGAATCCTGGCCGCGTCTGGTGGGTGAAGGGTGGAGATTTTTCCGATCTCCCAGGTCAACTTATGTACACACCTGCTAGTGGTCGTATCCCCCTTCGTGTCCACACGCAAGCA
This sequence comes from Littorina saxatilis, assembly GCF_037325665.1. Lineage (NCBI taxonomy): Eukaryota > Metazoa > Mollusca > Gastropoda > Littorinimorpha > Littorinidae > Littorina > Littorina saxatilis. The sequence continues at coordinate 33,893,194 of NC_090255.1, forward strand.
CAAGACCAAGTGTGCACGGAAAAGATTCTGTAATCCATGTCAGAGTTCGGTGAGTTATAGAAACACGAAAATACCAAGCGTACAACCGTAATGGCTGCTTGAATGGCGGGGTCAAACGGTCATACACCTACAAAACCCACTCGTTCAAACACGAGTGAACGTGGGAGTTTCAGGCCATGATGATGAACACAGAAGAAGCTCGAAGACGAATCGGGTAGTCGCCTCTTCTTTAATGCAGTAAGGAAGGAAAAAGCATGACATAAACAAATCGTGAGTTTTTGCACACGACAGTTGTGACAAACAAAACCCCCGATGAGGACTGTGTCATTCTAGTTTCCCCCTTTGTACTCTTGGTTATTCATCGGTAATACTACTCTTTCTGCAGCTCTGTTGCTAGGCAACAGACCTCTTGGCAGGGGAGGAAGGCTAGGAGTACGGGTGAGGTTGGGAGTGAGGTTGGGGAAGGGGGTTGGTGGTTGAGGCATAGAGATATATACGTTCCTTCTCTTGAGGTTGGTGGTTGAGGCATAGAGATATATACGTTCCTTCTCTTGAGGTTGGTGGTTGAGGCATAGAGATATATACGTTCCTTGTCTTGGGGTTGGTGGTTGAGGCATAGATATATATACGTTCCTTGTCTTGAGGTTGGTGGTTGAGGCATAGAGATATATACGTTCCTTCTCTTGAGGTTGGTGGTTGAGGCATAGAGATATATACGTTCCTTCTCTTGGGGTTGGTGGTTGAGGCATAGAGATATATACGTTCCTTCTCTTGGGGTTGGTGGTTGAGGCATAGAGATATATACGTTCCTTCTCTTCTCTTGGGGTTGGTGGTGGAGGCATAGAGATATATACGTTCCTTCTCTTGGGGTTGGTGGTTGAGGCATAGAGATATATACGTTCCTTCTCTTGGGGTTGGTGGTTGAGGCATAGAGATATATACGTTCCTTCTCTTGGGGTTGGTGGTTGAGGCATAGAGATATATACGTTCCTTCTCTTGGGGTTGGTGGTGGAGGCATAGAGATATATACGTTCCTTCTCTTGGGGTTGGTGGTTGAGACATAGAGATATATACGTTCCTTCTCTTGGGGTTGGTGGTTGAGACATAGAGATATATACGTTCCTTCTCTTGGGGTTGGTGGTTGAGGCATAGAGATATATACGTTCCTTCTCTTGGGAATCCTCATAAACTCAACCAAAGATGTGCACCAAAGTTTTGGAGGTTAAAATACTGACACAACGAAGAACACGTCTGAAAAAAAAATGAGGTCGTATTACAGAGGGAGTCGTATTACAGAGGGAGTCGTATTACAGAGGGAGTCGTATTACAGAGGGAGTTGTATCATGGAGGGTTATAAAAGAGAGGTTGTACTAAACTGCATCAGGTAAAATTCTGGGAAGGTGCAGTAAATAATGATTCATACGAGCAGGGTGGTACCTTTAACACTCGAACAAAAGCTCGGATTGGTCGAGTTTTT
>NC_090255.1:33902170-33929670 GCF_037325665.1 Littorina saxatilis
CGCACAAGCATACCCACACACACAAACACACACACACCCCTAACCCCACCCACCCCCCAAACAATGACATTCATCAAAAACGACAACACTACACACATCACCACAGAAGTAAGCCATTTGACCCCAGTCCAATAAGAACCAGTCCATAATTATCAGGTGCACACCAGGGAGACCTTTTCAGGTAATGGAATCGCCTCGCTAAAATGCACAGCTCCCTGCAAGGACCGGCGGCCTTTACCGCCTGTTTTACAACAGCGGACAGACATGGGATCAAAATACAGCCCCTCTGTTGAGAATCGTATAAAACCGCTGAGTGTATACACAGGGCTTTATATTCTCCTGTAATTGTAGCCTGTCTGCAGACAGATTTGTGATCCTTGAAATGCTACTGGAGTTAAGACCAAATGTCGCTGCCCGAAATTGAAACAGAAGTGTGTGTGTGGGGGGAAGGGGGGCGGATGGGGTTTGGGGACAGAGAGAAAGAGAAAAAAGACAGAGAGAGACAGACTGAGAGACAGATAAAGAGAGTGTGTGTGAGAGAGCTGACGTGAACTGAACGGAACCTTTTGTCCAAAAGGGTATAGGTTTGAAAGAGCGAGCGAGAGAAACAGAGACGGAGGGGGTATTTCTCATGATAAGAAACGGTTTTGTGATGAGACAATGTTTGGTTGCCCAAAACTTAAAACGAAATGCACAAAAAAACATTCAGACATTAAACCCCAAAGACAGAATGCAGCTGCCCGAACGGTGAAGACGAAGAACAGTCCGATACAGTTTCCGCCCATTTTGTGTGTAAATGTCACAATTCTTGCAATGTTAAGTCCACAGTCCTCGGCTACATTCTTCTAATTTAGTCACAGTTTTGACTCTTTCGTGTTAATCTATTAAACGATCTGTAAAGTATTTGCATTAAATATGCAAGATAACGAACCTAAACCCCCCCCCCCCCCCCCGCCTCATCCACCCTCCCCCCCCCCATACACACACACATAAAACACAGACACACAAACATGCACACACACACACACAAACAAACACTCTCACGTACAAACACACACACACACACATACATACACACACACACAAATACACACACACACACGCACACACACACACTAACACACACACACACACACACACACGCACGCACACACACACACAAACACACATACACACACACATACGTACACACACACACACACACACACACACATATATATATGTGTCTCCGCCACTCCTCTTTTGCTGTCGCGTTTTACAATCGACCGTTTCACAATTATGTTTAGCTTGATTTTTTGCAGCACAGTAAACGCGATATCAAATTCCAGCAGAATGAAATATCAACTGAGACGCAAGACAATTAGTAACTGAGAAGCGCGCTCTTGAATTGACAGCATCGGCATTGCCTTACCAAAGAAAACTTTGTAACAATGAAAAAAAGCCACAGCTATTCAGGTTAAATCAAAGAAGTCGAGGAAAACATTCTCCACATTTTCTGTGCCTGTTTTGGGGCAAAAGACAGGCTCCATTGTCCCTTGCAACCTCACCAACCAAACGCAAAAACGACAGGGCAGCCAAATCTTCAATAAAAAGAGAAGCATCACGGAGGAATAGGAGAGGGCAGGGGGGTAGGGGGGGGGGGAGGAGGAAATGCCTGTACAAGTAAATGTACATGTAGGTTCCAGCCCGCTGTCTGTGAGTGTGTGTGTGCGCTGCCAAAGGCCTGCGCCTCCTGTCCTCTTTCAACCTCGCTCGCAATAAAAAGATCTGTGGTCAATGCTTTCAATCATCAGCACAATCAGTCTAGGGACGAACGCTTCGAGGTTGAATATAAGTCAGGTTTGGAACTGATAGGGGATGCCGTGTGTGTGTGTGTGTGTGTGTGTGTGTGTGTGTGTGTGTGTGCTTGTGTGCGTGTTTGTTTTATCTACGACGGGACGAAAACCTACTTACCCATCTTCCTATCAACTTACCTACCTACCTATCTTAAAAGTAACTAACCAGCAAAGGAACATTCAGACGGACCAACCAACCCATTAACCAACCAGCACACCAACCAACCAACCAACCAACCAACTTCAGTCAAACCTGTCTATGACGACAACCCAAAGGGCCAACCAAAAGTAATCCTTAGAGTCAGGGTCCCTTTATAAAAAAAAAGTATGAGGTAAAGGAAAGAATCTCGTCGTGGTCTCTTCAGTGTTGTCGTGGTGGACCGGAACTCGACAACATTCAACTATGACAGAGGTGTAGTGTTAAGGCGTTTAGAAGCTCTGATCGAAAGCTTGATCTTTGTGAATTTTTGTTTGCTTAAATTCCCTATGGGCCTAAAGCCGAAATAAAACCTTGAAACCTTGACAAAGCCAGCTGAGAACAGAAAATGGTGAGCGAACGTTAACCAAAGCAGAGTGAGTGAGGGGGGAAGAGATCATTGACAGAACAAATCTGATGGAGACGACCATGCAAAACAAGAACAAGACAACAACAGCGAACAAGCAAAAGACCAAGTGTAGTATGAAGTGTGCGTGATAAGGATAGGTTGGCATTGCTAAATAACTCAAAAGAAATCAATTACACCTCAAAAAAATGAGAAGCATGTACAAAGAAACAGAAAACAAGAAAAGAAACATTCAAAAATGCGCGCAAGCGTACGTGTATGCACGAGCCCACCTAGCTAGCGTGAGCATTAGAACTGAGCTGCTGTATTTCTCGGATGTGTTTTTGTTTTTTTCCTCGCGTGCTAGCTCTTTTCCTTCAGCTTCTTTCCTTTGTTCGTGTGGGTGGGTTTTTGTTCAATGTTTACTCGTATTCTTCTTCTCCTCTAGATCCCTCTGTCTGGTATGCTTTGCATTCTTCCAGGCATAATCATGTTGTGATGTCCCCCATCATGTACATCCGTGTAATGTTGTGTTTGTTTTGGTCACGTAGGATAAACTTTTGCTTTGAGTGTTCGTGCCCTAATTCTTTGCTATTTAATATTTCATGATATTTATTTTGAGTTAATACCACTTTGCTTAAGCCAACTAAAACAAAACACCTAACTCCGAGGACGCCATTTGTAATCCAAGCCCTCAACTTTGAGCAACAACCAAGCACCTACGTTCGTCTCTGGACTGAAACCCCTTCCAATGCAGTCTGAGCTTGTTGCGATGTAGGAAGAGCCTGCAGGGCACAGTCATGGGTTGTTCGATTTTTGTTGGGGGGGGGGGGGGGATTGTGGAACTAAGAGGGGAGGGGGGGGGCGAATGTCACCTTCCCTTGACAGAGCCAATAAAATCGCACCACCACCGCACACCAAGGTTTCGTCACCCAGAACATTCCCCCTCCCTGAAATTCACCAGGCTCTGGCTCTGACTTGAGACCAATCAACGTGACTTTTTAAAAGTTTTTCTTTTTTGTGCGTGAGGGTAGGAGGGGAGGGTTATCTCCTTCCCTCTCCCTCTCTCACTCTCTCTCTCCCTCTCTCTCTTTTACTCTCTCTCTCTCTCTATCTCTCTCTCTCTCCCTCTCTCTCTTTTACTCTCTCTCTCTCTCCCTCTCTCACTCTCTCTCTCCCTCTCTCTCTTTTACTCTCTCTCTCTCTCTCTCTCTCTCTCTCTCTCTCTCTCTCTCTCTCTCTCTCGTACACTTCCTCCAAATGAAAGACTTGAAAAATCTATTTCCTTCTTTCTTTTTTTCCCCTTCACCTATTCCAGCCCTCCTTTATCCATAGTCCTCTGCCTAAAACCAACCCCTTTCGAGTCAAACCCCTTTTTATATATATTATAATTATTGTGAAAAGTCTGTTCGATTATCATTTCACGGGTAAAATACCCCCCCCCCCCCCTCCTTTGCCTTCTGCTTACTTAGTATGAAAGTGTAACTTGTTAACTTTTTTAGTGGATGAACTGGTTAAGTGATTATTTTTCCGACCGACTGACTCATTACTCGACAAGATTTCTAACTTCTGAAGGAGATTGATTTTCTTCTTCTGTTTTTGTGTGTGTGGTGTTTTTTGTTTTTTTAGCAAGACCGAGACTTTAGCTTTGTGGAAACCCTTTTTTCATGGATCAAAACATTAGAAATGTCAGTTTCTGGAAAAATTGATTATACAGACAAAACGAAACATTCACACACAAAAAAACGTCGACCTTTATGGACTTTAAAGGAGATGAATTAGACGCACAACAAGTAACAAGGTATGATAAAGGGAACTGCATATTAACTGAGAATATTGTCGCTTCAAGAATGGACGAAGTAAAACGACCTTTTAACAAACGAAAATTCAACGTTGTTGTTGTTGTTGTTGTTGTTGTTGTTGTTGTTGGTGTTGTTGTTGTTGTGATTGTTGATGTTGTTGTTGCTGTTGTTGATTGTTTGTTTGTTTGTTTGTTTGTTTGGTTGGTTGGTTGGTTGGTTGGTTGGTTGGTGGGTTAGTTGATTGGTTGGTTGGCTGGTTGTTTTGTTTGTTGTTTGTTATGTGTGTGTTTTATTGCCTTTTAATGGGGGGGGGTGGTAATTTGTTTTGTTTTGTTTTCTTTTTGTTTTGTGGTCGTTGATGTATTTTTATAAAACGTTTTGATTTAAAGTAATTTTTCATTAGTATATTTTCGAAAACAGGTAAGAAAATAATGTGCACAGACCCTGCTTTGACCACTGCTTTGACCACTTATCAAGGTGGCCTTTTTTTCACATAGATAATAATTATAATGTCCGCTTATTTGCTGATTTTGTTTTTTATAAATAAACATACTACACGTGTTTATTTACTGCTCTTCATTTTCAGTTATTTAAATGTTTACTGACGGGCCATTATGAAGCACTATCGACAACTGAAACAGGGAAAAATCACATAAGGACAAGCGGCCACGACTAGCAATGTAATATTAATCTTATATCAGCCAGCGATGCAGTAATTCCTATATGGGACTTTTTCAAAAAATGCATAGATTTCAGACGGACAAAACGGAAATATCCAACATCAACAATTTCAAAATTTTATCAGGCAAAGTTATTAAACATCCTTTCGTCTATCTTGTGCCAAAATTTGCGAGCTTAATAACATCTGCAAATGTATCTAAAAATAAAAAAATATCCACAACATTTATAAAAATGGCTGTGCAGTTACTATGAACAAGTTTTATTTTTCCTACATAATTGTTTTCCAAAAGGCAAGTTTTCATATAGCAAATGCTATGCAAACCCAGTGCTAAAGAATGGATACCAAAATGTATGATTATTAATGCAATTATTTAATCCAAATTAAAACAAAATTGTAATAGTGCAAAATTGTCATTATCAAATGCATGTAAATGAAGTAATGTCCAAACTGATCTGTTTGCTGCCAAAATATACATATGATCATTTGAAAGTTGTTAAAACCTTTCAACTTATACCACAATTCACTGAATTTGATAAATTATTTTAAATATAGCTTTACTTTTATGCTTGGTAACAACAGGGACATTCGGTAACTGCACGGACCCTTTGTTTTCGCATCAACCCCATTCGAGCAAAAAACGCAGACATACGTTTAAAACTATCATTTTATGTCTTAACTATATTTGTTGCTGTTTTCAAAGCACTGTATATTGTTTTGTGGTCTTGACTTAACAGATTGTTTTTTAAATTGCATTTTCTTCAATCATAGGTAACTGCATGGACATCTGGTAACAGCACAGACATTTTCTAGTAAAAGACACTGTGTTACTAGAAAACAAAGGGTTATTTTTGTTATGGAAATGAATTTTAAAAATCAGTAAAATATTTTCGATAATTGGCCTGGTATGTAAAACGATTTTTGACTCACATGCGAAGCAAAAGTGAGTCTATGTACTCACCCGAGTCGTCCGTCCCGGTGTCCGTCCGGAAAACTTTAACGTTGGATATTTCTTGGACACTATTAAGTCTATCAACACCTGATGTGGCCTGATGGTGTATGGTTACAAGATCTCAAAAAACATGTGCGGCAACTTGACCTCAATTCAAGTTCAAGGTCACAGGGGCCGTAATTGTTGTCTTAAAAACGACAATTTTTCACATTTTCGCATTTTTTTCTGAAGTTATCGAGAATGGCAACCTTAGCTATGTATGCTATACAGGGAAATGTAAGCCCTATCTTTGGACACCAGTTTGGTTGACCTTGCTTCAAGGTCAAGGTCGCAAGGGTCCTTTAAAGTTGGATTGTATACATATTTTGAAGTGACCTTGACCCTGAACTATGGAAGATAACTGTTTCAAACTTAAAAATTATGTGGGGCACATGTTATGATTTCATCATGAGACACATTTGGTCACATATGATCAAGGTCAAGGTCACTTTGACCCTTATGAAATGTGACCAAAATAAGGTAGTGAACCACTAAAAGTGACCATATCTCATGGTAGAAAGAGCCAATAAGCACCATTGTACTTCCTATGTCTTGAATTAACAGCTTTGTGTTGCATGACCTTGGATGACCTTGACCTTGGGTCAAGGTCACATGAATTTTGGTAGGAAAAATGTGTAAAGCAGTTCTTAGTGTATGATGTCATTGCTAGGTTTAGTTATTTGACCTTGACCCTGAAGGTCAAGGTCATGTAAAGGTCAAGGTCAAGCATGTGAGTCGTATGGGCTTTGCCCTTCTTGTTTTATATTGTTGTGCTTGTGTGAAACAGAACCAATAGCATACCATATATTATGCATAATTTCTTCCACATGAAGATAAACATACGAGTCAACAGTTAACGCTCAATCGACAAGATGTTATTGAACCAAATTGGAGTTGAGGAGAATGGTGGTGGCAGGGAGGGGAGGGGAAGGCTGTGGCAGGATAATGGGGAAACAGAACAAAAAAGTATAGGCTCTTTCTTTGGCCCATTTTGTCTAGCGTATTTAATTAACTGAGTCAGTTGTAAAAAAAAACATGAAATGGAACAACTGATTCTTTAACATTAAATCAAGTGTCTTTTCACTTAGAACATAAAATAATTCACCACTCTATTTAGAAACCTTCATTGGAACATAAAATGAGTCATCACTGTCTTTGAAAATCTTCATTGCCACTGTCTTTGTAAAACCTTTATTGAAAAATATGATTCACCACTGTCTTTTCACTTGGAACATCACCACCATAATAATGTGGCACCGTATCCTTACAACAACAAGGGTGTATATTTTGTCACTTGAAAAAAAAAGTAAAATAAATAAATAACATATTTTGACAAATTCTCTGCAGTTACTAAAATAGATCTGTACAGTTACCGGACTCGTCAGTGCAGTTACCAGGAAACTTGTAGCAGTTTCTGAGTAAAGTAAATTACTTTATTTTGAATAAGACTATATAATACCTATATTTATGCTGGTTGGTTTTCCATCCCTTTTGTATAATTGGCTGTCCATAATACAGAATATAGAATAAAAATGGTATGCAATCTACAAGCATTTCAGTGCAGTTACCATGATGTCTCAGTGCAGTTACTAAATAGGTCCATGCAGTTACTTCTCTGGCAGGTAACTGCACAGAAAGTAACTGCACAGACGAATTCGTTATTTTCAAATAATAATCACTCCCTGTCATCAAAAAAACATGGCGTCCTTGACGCCATGTGAAAGTAAATCTATGGGCGATTAAAATGCAAATTATTCAAAATGGTTTTGTTAATTAGTGTAATGGAAAACCCCAGTAACTGCACATAACTTTTAAGCTAAACATCCTTCACCTTGACCTGATGAAAATCATATTTCATTGCCTAAAAGTGATCCAATGTACCCACCCGATTGCACACAGCTTTCCGCATCTTGGAACTCTTTTGTAAAGAAAACCACATTTGAAAAGCAGGGAGCATTCCGTTTTTATTGCGTATTTTGGTTCCTGGTAACTGCAAGGACCAAAACCTCTTGGACATGCAATTTTTACTTTTAAAAAATTGGGAGAACAAAACTACTGATTGTATCGATATTTTGTTTTTGTTATCTTGAGATAATGACGGGATAAACATAAACCAACAAACAAAATGATAAAAAAAATTGTCTGTGCGTTTTACAGAGGTGTGAAATTTTGCTAATGTCGAAGGGACATGCATTTTGACCCCCCCTTACACATGATAACTTACTATAATTAACAGAAAAATACAATGAAACGGGCAAATGAGTATACTTTAAGGTCCGGAGGACATTGAACTTAAGCACTTCCAATTTTCAGATAAGTAGGATGAACATTTTTGAATTTATAAAATTTTAAAGTCAAAAGACAGGTTTTTTATGCATTTTTTGAAAAAGTCCCATATATCTCCCACGCAGATCTGGGTCACTCCTTCGTACAATTATCTTCTTCCGTTTCCGGCTGCACTTCTGACCACCGCAAACCACCGCAAACATGGGCTTACGCTATCGCTTGACCGCATCAACTATGGTCGGCTTTCTTGAGGCAAAAGGATGACTTTTGACAGATAACGGCGGTATCCGTCTGCTGCTGTTGCTGATGATGTTTTTGCCAAGCTATACACACAAGTTAATGGAATTTGATAATCCTTTGATTCCCTTTTCAGAATAATTCATTATTGTGATATTGTTACTCCATCCATTTTCATTATTTGTATGATGTATGTTTTGCAATGCATTTTAACTTATCTCGCTGATTGATTTTTTTGTTTAAACATGTTTGAAGAAGTCATGTTTCAGTAAGCATGAGGCTTGGTCTTGTTAACCACAACATCATTTGAAACACACTTTCTGTGAAACTCTGGGCAAAACCGTACATATTTTGCGTTCGAACGTTTGACATGTATTCCAGCATCTGAGGCATCTGAGGCATCAGCAAGATGTTAACTGCAAAAATACTGTACAGAGCCCCCCCCCCCCCCTTATCACCACCCACCCCCTTCATGAAGGATCCCTCCCTTATAAGACCCTGTTTTCTGAGACTTTCTGTTTATAACCTCTGCCAATGTACCCCCATTTTAAGACTCTCTCCTTTACAGACAAGTTGTTCTCAGATTTCTGGAGGTCTTAAAAGGGAGTTTCAACTTGACTGTATTTCTCACAGCAAGATATATCTATGTCGCTGTTTGACTTGTAACGATGCTTGGCATGGTGCTGTTTGACTTGTAACGATGCCTGGCATGATGCTGTTTGACTTGTAATGATGCCTGGCATGATGCTGTTTGACTTGTAACGATGCCTGGCATGGTGCTGTTTGACTTGTAACGATGCTTGGCATGGTGCTGTTTGACTTGTAACGATGCTTGGCATGGTGCTTTTTGACTTGTAACGATGCCTGGCAGGGTGCTGTTTGACTTGTAACGATGCCTGGCATGATGCTGTTTGACTTGTAACGATGCCTGGCATGGTGCTGTTTGACTTGTAACGATGCCTGGCATGGTGCTGTTTGACTTGTAACGATGCCTGGCATGATGCTGTTTGACTTGTAACGATGCCTGGCATGATGCTGTTTGACTTGTAACGATGCCTGGCATGATGCTGTTTGACTTGTAACGATGCCTGGCATGATGCTGTTTGACTTGTAACGATGCCTGGCATGATGCTGTTTGACTTGTAACGATGCTTGGCATGGTGCTGTTTGACTTGTAACGATGCCTGGCATGATGCTGTTTGACTTGTAACGATGCCTGGCATGGTGCTGTTTGACTTGTAACGATGCCTGGCATGATGCTGTTTGACTTGTAACGATGCCTGGCATGGTGCTGTTTGACTTGTAACGATGCCTGGCATGATGCTTTTTGACTTGTAACGATGCCTGGCATGGTGCTGTTTGACTTGTAACGATGCCTGGCATGATGCTGTTTGACTTGTAACGATGCCTGGCATGATGCTGTTTGACTTGTAACGATGCCTGGCATGGTGCTGTTTGACTTGTAACGATGCCTGGCATGATGCTGTTTGACTTGTAACGATGCCTGGCATGATGCTGTTTGACTTGTAACGATGCCTGGCATGATGCTGTTTGACTTGTAACGATGCCTGGCATGATGCTGTTTGACTTGTAACGATGCCTGGCATGATGCTGTTTCAGTGCGGTCTTTGTCTTCACTCTTGTAGCTCCGAATTCCGTGCCTAACATGCACATGACGGTAGTAACACCAACAGTCTTGATCATTGTTACAACATTAACAGCTATTGTGTTTTCAGCGTAGCAATAGGGTCCGATATTTAGACAAGACAAGTATAATGCCGACGAGTCGAAGTTGAACGTCACGAAACATATGACCCATGGTTTTGACATGTTCTGCTGAAGACGCAACGGAGTCCACATTTGAAGGTGAGCGAATTTTCGAATAGATAATCCCCAACACATGTATCCCCAACCCTTCAGCAGGTTATTTGAAAGAGAGAGAGAGAGAGAGAGAGAGAGAGAGAGAGAGAGAGAGAGAGAGAGAGAGAGAGATTATTGGGTAGCGTGGGTATGGCAGCTCACTCGTTCAAGTAGATCTCAAAGTCAGTGAGGGGTAAATTGTAATTTGAAGATTCATAGCTGAATATGGAAGCAGTAATTCCCGAGTGATACCAAATACAGATTATATTTCATCAGGTTTACACATCAGTTGTCCAGTCACACAATTTCGGCTATCGGGTGTAGATCTACATTATGAATCAGAAGTTATTTGACACATATTAGGGGTATTGGCACTTTTGCAGTTGGAGTATTCTACATTGATGACTGATAGTGCTGGAACAGCAAATTGCAGAAGAACTTTACAAGAAGCAAGAGACATCCGTTTACACAGCGGATGCTTGGGGAACTGCATGCAGGCCGAACACGGAAAACCCGAGGCGACATGCATGAGCAGTACTAATCTCTTGAGGAATAACAACAGAAGGTCAACTCTTCATCTCTGAGTAAGTTCAGACACCTATTCTTCAATGGTTTAATTAGGACATGTTATCAGAAAATACAAGATCATCTGTGTGTGTGTGTGTGTGTGTGTGTGTGTGTGGGGGGGTGTGTGTGTGTGTGTGTGTGTGTGTGTGTGTGTGTATTTTCTAGTGATACATTTTTATTTAACATTTTTAGTTAGAGCTTTGACTATTTACACACTTCTAGGAATTGACTTTTAGAAATGATTAATTACCTGTCTAATTACCATTTGAGTTATGCACATGTTTGTGTTATGCTAAACAGCTTGTCTTCAGCTAGGTTGTTCTTCTTCTTGGTTGTGGTGGTGTTTGTTTGCTTGTTTCCTCTGTTTTTAGTTTTGTTTCTTTTTTTATTTGAAAAACTCTGTGTGATAAGAGTGAGTGTACTACGTACAAAAGCAAAACAAATAAGTAGATGGAGAGGTGAAAGAAAAAAGCTGCAGTGTTTTGGCTTAAGGACTATACGCACAAATGATATTCTGAACTGTTTGTTTCAGTAACAGTCTGATGGACAAGAACTATACATTGGAGAGGAAGTGGATTTACCTCAGCGGCCAACTTCTTCAAGATTTATCACACTATTTTTTTCAATCAGAGGGCCTCCAACATGTCAAAATGTACTGGACAGCAGGCTGACTAGCCAGTGGTCACAACAGTGCTTCAAATCAGAAAAACAAAAGTGTGGACCAGTGAGAGAAAAAAAAACTTAGGCCTAGGAGCAACACTACAGTTGACGATGTTTGGAAACAAATCTTCTCAGGGTTTTATTGACCGCCGACCCTTATGAACCTTAATTATGCCAAGGAATAATAATGTTCAGGCAAGTGATGAAAAGCCTCACAGTCCCGATACACATTTTCTGCAAATAAATATGACGCACTGTTCTTTCCAAAACCTGCACATCCAAGCTCATGAGTACTACCATCATGTGTTAACTTTTTCAATCAACAGTCAAACTATCATGCTGGCAATGAATGTGGGCTCCCTCGTGCATATTTCCGACACCAACACTTTGACAAAATATGCACTTTATGATTATTGTTCACTATTATACGATCAACATGTGTGTGGTTTTTTGTTTTGTTTATCTCGGCTCACCATCCAGAAATAAAACTACTCCATAAACACTCAAACACAGTCTTTTTCGGAAAATGTCTATTGAAAGACGAAAGAAGAGTGTATACTTGCATGTTTCTTGAATACAAGAATGAATGCTTGCATGTTGCTGTTAAATGTGTTCGTTCAACTTTAGCAGTAGGATTCCAAAAAGTATGTGTGTTTGTGTGTGTGTCGAAAGAAGTGTTGTAATAATTTTGAATGCAGATTATTAGTTAAGTGTGTCTTTCTCTATATTGTTGTTGCTAAATTGTATTGTTGTACATTGGTATGAATTAGTAACATATGGAGGTGTTTAATGAAAGATTTAATTTGAAATAAATATATATGAAGGATCATGATATAATTACTCGTGTGTGACTTCTTCAATGGTTTGGAAGTATGCACATGCAGGTATGAGATGTGGAATGATCCTGAGTATATGGCTTCTGAAAATAAAAATATAAATAAGAATATGTCTTGTGATGAACACTAGAACCTGTAAACAATTAGTTACTTTGTTGAAAAAAATGTGTGCATAAAATATGCAGCAGGAGGGTGTTATCTGCTTAATTTTCAATCAATTCGATTAGCATTTTGATCAACTTATAATTGCACAGATGGGTCAAGCTCGATTGCCCTACTCTGTACTGTACACAGATGTCACTGCACTTGGTGCTCTTTGTGTGCTAGCTAACTGGGACCTGCAAATTAGATTATTTGGATAGCCTGAACGACTGCAGAGTCCACTTCTTGAAAAGATAAATCCTAACTTCACTCTCAACATAAACCACAAAGTACAATTGGGTTAAATATGTTTTGCTGTGGCATTATGTTCATTGATGAAAAATAGCAAGAAAGATATCACTGTAAGCATGCAAGAACCCTGATTGTATATCCTTCTCTGCAAGCGTCTCGTGCTGTGTGCATTATATGACCTGACTCCTTTGCTATCGTTCTACATCAACAACCAACCCGTAACTGATGTGGATGGGAAACAAAATTTCTCTCTTTCCTCTCTATCTCCCTCCCTCTCTGTTATGGTGCGCAATTTTGGACAGACATTGAGAAAAGCTCCATAAAAATAACAGTCTTGAGCAACAAAAACAATCTTACTACACTTCATTCAAGATTGCAACGTTAGTACATGTACACGTAACCAACCTTCTTATGTTTTCTCAAATCTACAACAGATCTATCCGTCAGATTTCGCGCAATATTTTTCCTTCAGCCAATGAAGGCACAGCTTGTTGTCTTGGTTTCATTATAAGGGGAAGTAAGTCATACGTAACTTCCGTTCGGTCTAGAACAACGTGGGTTTTTGTGTGCCAAAATCCGTGCCGTTTTGCAAAATAACAGCCGTCGCAACGCCTAATTGGTATAAATCTGTAGCTGCCTGATAGTTTAATGTATATTTGATTTTATCATAGCCGTTGTTTTTTGCTTTGCTAAGCTGTGTATGGCAGGAATGCGAAGTTTGCCGACGAGGTCGAGAGACTCAGTATCATACCTTGTATATAAACCATAAGGAAAGACGACCGTCCATCACAAGTGACATCCAAGTAAGACATAGGCCCCGCCCACCTCGTGACGAGTGCCTGTGGGGAGGGATAGAGAAAATGAAAGTCCCTGTGGTTTGAGAGCTTGAACTTTATGTTTCAAGTGTGTACTTACTATGCCTTCCCAGCATGCACCTCGGCGTGATGGGAATTGATTTTGCCTGGCGACGATTCAACTTATTTCCTATCGATTTTCTGCCTGCTGGGGTTTTAGGGGGAGGGGGAGGGAGGGTGGAGGGGGGTGGGGGTGTTGGATTGGTAGGGAGGTAGAAAAAATGGCGAGAATAAGGGACTGATGGGGGGGGGGGGGGGGGACTATATATAATAATTGTCTCTGTAATATTGGGAATCCCGGGGCTGCAATGTTTATTTAAAAATCTTGAAAGAAGGTTGGAGAGAGTTGGGTATATAGAAAGAGACGAACAAAGGGACAAACAGACAAAGATAGAGAGGGAGGGAGAGAGAGAGATACAGACAGACAGACAGAGAGAAGGAGAGGGGCGGGGGTGGGGTGGGTGGGGGGTTTGGTTAGGTGTGAGAGCAATTGTTGACCATAGACTATTTTTCTCAGTAGCCTAATTTCAGGAACCTGGGGGCTTCGAAGTTTAACTTGAAAGACTTGATAGGAGGTTGAGGAGGGTGGGAAGAAGGAGAGAGAGAGAGAGGGGGGGGGGGGGGTGAGAGAGATGTATACGAGCTATTGCAAATTATAGACTATTTTTCTCTGTAATTTCAGGAATATAGCGGCTTACTTACGTAGGAGATTGGGGAGGGGTGGGAAAGAGAGAGAGAGAGAGACAAAGAGAGAGACAAAGAGAGAGAGAAGACAGAGAGAGAGAGAGAGAGAGACAAAGAGAGAGACAAAGAGAGAGAGAAGACAGAGAGAGAGAGACATACAGACAGACAGACAGACAGACAGACAGAGAGAGAGACAAAGAGAGACAGAGAGAGACAGAGAGAGTGATAGAGAGAAGGACAGAGAGAGACAGAGAAAGAGACAGAGACAGACAGAGATAGAGAGAACGACAGAGAGAGAGAGAGAGAGAGAGAGAGAGAGAGAGAGAGAGAGAGAGAGAGAGAGAGACAGAGAGACACACACAGAGGGAGAGAGAGAAAGGCAGAGAGAGCGAGAGAGAGGAGCAGACTGTAGACTATTTTTCTGTGTAGTATGAGTAACCTTCAGGGCATCAGTGTTTTACTTAAAAAGAAAGTCTTTCGCCATGACTCGATGTAATTTGGGATTAGCTGCGGGCAAAAAGTGGCCTGTGACGAAATATTTTGTGAAGCGTTTCCTTCCTATTTTGTTTTTTTCCGCGGAATTTGCCACGGACTGTTTCAAGGCAAAGTATACAGTGGTGCGGATTGGTTAAAATTTTGATAGTTTTGTCACCGTGTCAACATTGGTCGAATCTCGGCTGATTTTAGATGGTCTAAGATGGTGAGGAAGTAACAAGGTTTTTTTTGTATGTGACGTCGAGTCAGCAGCCTGTCTACGTATAAAACTTTTACTATTCCTTCAGATACATTCTACAAATTGGTTGAACCAAATTTTCTTTACTCAAAAATAAATGTGAAGAAATTATTACCAAACAATTCGGTACCGAACTCAAGCAAAACGCTTATCTAACGTAACCCAAACAGAACACAATTACACATATGTAAAAGATGATGTATACGCCAGGAAAAACAAATTTAGCAGGGGAAATGCAGAAGCAAGAACAGACAGAGGAATCTAGAAAATAACCCAAAAATCTATAAGTACTACGTACATAAGATTGTTATTTAAACGTCTTCATGTTCTACATGCCATCATGCGTACACGATCGTGGTAAAGCACCACAGATGTTTCTGCATGGGATAAAAGCACCCTTTTACTTCAATAAATGCATACCATCAATACACGGCCTATTTGCATTTTATGCAGAAGACGCAGAATTTTGTTCTTGTTGGACGTATTATGTTTTTAAGTGACAACCATTTATGTCAATTTGCGAAATCAATTCAACAACAAAAAGGCACCCCTACGTAGAATGCAATAATGGTGCCGATGTTTAGTGTGTGCCCATGTGTAATGAGCATTTTATCCCATGTGGAAGTTTTCGTGAATGTGTTGTTTTGTTGCTGGATATTTACGACGGATCAATGCATGATGATGTTCATTTCTTCATATTGCAGACATTGAGGGTTACAGATGCGTTTGCCACAACTTTTGCCCCCCCCCCCCCCCTTTCCAATCTCTCCCCACCCCTCTCGGCATCATATGGTACAGGGATAAAGCTGTACTTATTTTGCAATATATTGTACAACTGTCCGTTTAGGGAGGTAGCAGTAGATTTGGAAAAGATGGACAGTTTTACAGTGATGAAGCGATAAATAGTTTTTTAAAGGTAAAAAATAAATCTACGGGGATCATGATTTACAATAGTTATCATTTCTTATCATTGCCTGTGACGGATAAGCCCATCACAATCATTGGGAGGCGCTGCACAGTTAACTAAACACAGATGACAGCCCTGGTGAGTTTTTCTTCCATTGAGATGAGAGCATTTGCATGAATTTAAATAAAATCCGCATTAGCCCCTGCCCTCCGTATAATACCAACAAAAAAATTGCAAACAACATCACAGCATGAATACATTAAATCTTCAGCATTGCTTCGTATGGCAATGTCCATAGTTGGTTGGTTATTATGCCATAACGTTCCTACAACCGATATAGCTATCCGCGACAGATGTAAATAGGTACTTCTAGCCAGAATTGACCAACAAACACGTCGGAACAACAACAGTGTAGTACTTTTCTTCAAACACTATGGAACAAAAATACATTCATTCTGACGCAGAGGCTTTGCAATGACATGATCAAAACAACCTGAGCAGTTTCATGCTAAGGCCACACAAAAAAATAGTCTGTTTACGGTAACCCGACCGACCCTATTTTTTTTCGCGCGACCTTAGACTTTTTTTTGGCATTTGGGAAAGAAAAAAAAAAAGCAAAATAACGTAAAAATATGGGTTTTTGGAGAAACATTTTTTTTTTTAAATCCCGACATACCGACCCTATTTTTTTGGCCTATGTTACCGTAAACAGACCTCTTTTTTTGGGGCCTAATCAAAGATTGCAATGCCGTCAAATAACCAGTCAACCAGACACTTACAAAATATGTTCAATTAACCAACTGAAACAAAAACTGTATAAGAAAGAACATGAGGAGCAGGTGGGATGGAGGGGACAAACTGACAAACAGACAGACATACAGAGATAGAAAGAGACACAGAGAGGCAGAAATTAAGAGACAGTCGGAGATAGACAGAAACAGACAGACAGGCACGGACAGACAGACAGACAGACAGACAGAAAGAGAGGCAGAGACAGACAGCCAGCAAAAGAGAAAATTGATGAAAAAATGTGGCCGGGACAGTGCCGCCTCAACTTTTGCAAACGGGCAAAAATGACGTCATCAAATAGCCCCATCAAAAATCGGAGAAAGTAGGCACAAGCAAGCAAATGCCCTCAAAAACGTGTACACCAATTTTCATAAAAATTCGTTCGGAAGTTTTTGAGATATGTCCCCCCCCCCACACACACACACACACACACTCACACACACACATACCTAGGAAGACAAACCTCACCCTCATCCTTCGTTAAATCATTCAGTCGCGTATTGACAAAATGTAATAACACTAATTCACAGCAACAAATAGATTGGGTAACTGTATTGTACAGGACGGGCATGCCCGGCAGTGAAAGAAAAAGATACAAGAAAACAACAATAAATTATTTCATCACTTACCTTAGTGTCAGCGTGGCAAGGGCAACTTGACCTCAAACTGGACCACACTGGGAAGAAATTCAGCAACCCATGACGGCGTCAGTCATCCGTGCCCTCCCTTCGGCCCCATCCCCGCCACCGACCACCACGACGACATTTTTCTTGGGAACGACGTGCAGTCGATGTGTTGAATGAAATCTGAGTATTTGGGGCGAAATGAGTGGCGACTCGAAACAAGAACAGTTGTTTCACTTCAAGTTTGAAAGAGTCAGTTTTACATTCGTTTGGAAGTGTCAGTTTCACATCAATTTCGAAAGTCAGTTTCACGCCAGAAGAGCTGGTTTCACGGTTTCAGCTTGAAAGAAGCAGTTTCACAGCATGGGAGTTTAATGTCAGTTTCCCACACGTTTCGAAAGTCAGTTTCACATCAAGAGTGTTTCACATCAAGTGAGTTTCATTTCAGTTTCGAAAGACATTTTTACATTTCAATTTGAAGAGCTGGTTTCATATAACATTGGCAATCTTGTAGAACCCCACAAAGTGTGTTTTTAGTCTCACAAAAAAACCCAAAAAACCTCTCCTCTGATTTACACGTTCAGAATACGTGTCACGTCAACTTTCGGGAACTTAAAGCATTGATAACCCATTTCGTTGTGCAAAATAATGTGTCTTTGTGACCAGAAAAAGTAAAAGTGTCAACGAATGAATGTATCTCAACAAACGAACAACAAAACATTCAACAAACAAACAACAAAACATTCAACAATGTCTTGGAATATGATACATGGACGACAATTCATTCAAATACATGATGCCACTTTTCAGAGTTTACGTATGAGGTAGGTTTAACACCGGAAGTAGATCAGTCGCATTCAAACAGCTCTGCAGAAAATGCAACTAATTAGCATATTTGCATAACTTATGAGGTAGATCAGTCAAACTGATCTGCAGACAATGCGGCTAATTGGCATAACTACATGAAATTAAATGTCACAGCTTTATTTGCATGTTCTTTTTCTTGTGTATCCTTCATTCGCTGAACTAATTAACATAAACGCACAACTTATGACGTCACTATTACAACTATGCTTATTCTGTGTTATTCAAATTCGTTGGTGTATTTCACTCGCTGGACTTAGCATTGGGGAGATTTTCTGTCTTCATTGCTGAAGTGTGAACCAGTGCAAAAACACAAAGCTGATATGATTGTCTTGGCCATTCAAGCGATGATTGACACATCAGGTCTGTGAGTCGATACACTTGTTGAGTTTTTTCAGGCCAGGAGCAATGGCTACTAATGTGCGTTGACTGCCGAGCTGTGATTTGCACACTTAGCGTTGATTTGATTGGCTCTCTTCGCACTCTGAGCCCAATGCATTATTCATGAGGACCGATAGCCATCGCATAGCACACACAAAAAACATTCCCCGCTGGCCATACGGTACAGCCGTTTGCACTCAGCGAGTCAGATGATTAAATAAACACTGAGGTATTTCGGTTGTGGTGGTTATATATATAGGCTATAAGTCAGACGATTCAATCAACATTGAGGTAATTGTGTTGTAGGAGGTATGTTATATATCAGGCCGATGGCGGAAGAGTTTGTACAACAATAAAAAGACGAAAACTGTCCTGCTTCCGATCGTTGATTTTCACAGTGTCCAATTTTATATCAGTCACAATCATAGCAAAGTGGTCAAGTTTTGTTTGAAAAGAGTTATTCGTGAAAGACACATAACACCGAAAATAGTCCCTGTTTGACCTGAATAGCCAATAATAGTCGTTGCATCTGTCAGAAGTCCAGATGGAAACAGTTCTTCTTCACAAGTTGTGTGACCACACAATAAACTGTCAAGTCTTTTTCTGGATTCAGCTCAGAACAATCGCAGCAGAAACAATTAGTTTATCGCAAAAACATACAGCAAAGCAAAGCAGAAGCTGAGGTAGATTGTGTAGATTTTTATGCCCAACTGCGGCAGATTTCAACACGGAAGATTCACACAGGTCAAAAAATGATCACACATTTCTCGAGGAAAATAACAAAGTCCCATCAGACACCAACAGTAAAACTAACTCGAAGTGAATTCAACACTAATCTCGGCGTTCACAGACTCCATTTTGTGTCCAGTGGCAATGGAGAAAGTCAAGAAGTACAGATAACACAAACAGATCATAACAGTAAAGCCGTTCAAATGACCGGTTTTGGCATGAGAGGGGTTTCCCAACAGATTAAAACCAAACAGTTCCCCTGGTTGCTTTTGACACAAGAGGGGCTTTCCAACACATCAGATAAAACCACTGCCGTCTGTCTGACTGGTCTCTTTGGGGATAAGAGGAGTTTTCATACACAACAGATTATAACACTTGATATATCGCAAACAACAACAAAAACATTTAAAAAAAATAGAAATAAAGCAAAGCTAGCTGAGCAGCAACGAATTCGAAGTGTACAGAGTCTTAAGTTCAATTGATTTTAACACAAAGATTCACTCAGTTCAACTGTTCGATTTTGGTATCAGAGGGCTTTTCTTACACAACGGGTCGGAGAAATTATTCAACACAACTCGACAAACCACTGCAGTCCAAACTGGCCGCTTTTTGAATAAGAGGGGACTTCCAACACAACAGATTAAAGCCCTGCAGTCCAACCGGTCTTTTTGGGCATACGTGGGGTTTTCCAAAATAAGCTACACATGACAACTGACGACCCAGGGTCACGGAAGTGGACGGTCAAAAATACTTGTTCGAAACTTTCAAGTTGCTATTTAGTCAGTTGAGTGGTCAGTGCCCTACAGGAAGGGAAAGAGAAACCTACACGAGGAAAAAGACGACACAGTTCACGGTGGGTGCTGTCCTTATTCTAACAACTATACACAATGTTTCTTCAAACAGCGTTGTGACTCGTATGCAGCTTGTTGTTTACGAGAGATCTCAGTGCAGACGATATTTCTGAAACTGACGGAAATAGCTCAGCCTGATCAAAGGGGCGATCCAATGTGAAAGAAAATGAGAGTTCAAAAAAGGAAACAAAACAAAACCCCAAAAAAGCAGCAGAAAAAAACGAGGCAAAAGTTCTGCTTCAGAAGAACATTATCGTTGATGTGGCGATTTTTTTGCCTCGATTCAAGTTCTCAGAGATTTTTGTCTTTCGATGTACCGAAAGCATGATCGAAATTCAAACGCTGACGTAAAAAAAAAAAAAAAAAAAAGGTCAAAGATAATTCCAAACAACACTCTTTAAGATTAAACATCTACGACACCAACCCGGCAACGAAAAAAAACAAAAACAAAATTCCACGGCGTTTGCTAAAATTCCAGCTCTTCGTACAAAATCTCTCCAGAGTTCTCTTCGAAAAAAATCCAACTCTTCCTTCTCAAATCCCCCCAAAAAAGGAAGGGGAGAGAGAAAACTTGCGCGTGGTTGCAGCGTCCTTTGATATGGTCAGGGTCGCTGTCGCTGACGGTGATGGTGATGGTGGGTTGCGGTGACGTCGGCGGTCGTCGTTGCAGTGGAGGGGCGGGGCAGAAGGGAAGGGTAGAAGGAGGGTCTCAGGCGGGCGTCAGAAAAACATGTTTCCATGGAAACTGCACACATAAAGTGAAAAAGATGGGCGGTCGATAGTAAGAGACATATACTGTATATAATATGTGTGTGGCAAGACTTCGATGCTTCCCTTGCTGAACGTGCGTGCAGTGAAAGAACAGAGACAGAAAGAGGGGAGAGAATTGAGAAAGTTTAAACGCGCATGAGACAGTGGCGAAAGGTCATGTTTTTACTGAAATTAGATCGTACCCAAAAAATAACCAGAAAAAAATAAATGGAAAAACTGACTTTACTCATTGTTTCAATATCGTCTGCAATTTCAAAACACTGTATCACGCTGACAATTGGATGCACAAACATAAACATATGATACTGGAGGATGATATTCTTTCTACACACCAAGCTACAGTATGGTTGCTCTTGCATTCTATTTCGACAGCAATATTAACGAAATCTTAAGAATAACAGACACAAAACAAATTCAAAACATCATCTGTTATCATCGCCTGATGTGTATTAAGTTTTATATATTAAATGAATTCAAAATATGTTTCCTATGAAACATTCAACGCATTTATGGAATGATCCCAATTTGTGTACATCTTCTTTTGTGATCGTCTGATGCGTGGAGTATGTTATATTTTATATATTAAAGTAAGCATTTGAAACATGTGTTTCCTAATAAATATTAAAGGCATTTGTGGAGTGTTCCCAATTTTATGTATAAACAGCATTTGTGAAGAATGTTCCATTTTATGTATTGAAATCATTTTCGGAATGTGTTCCATTTGATGTAATTAAAACATTTGTTTAACTGTGTATACCAATAGCATATGTGATGTGCGTTCTGTTTTATACAAATATGTGTAAAAAAAAATCTGTTCAGTTTAATAGTAGCAAAAACATTTGTGAAGTGTTCATTTTATGTATCAAAAGCATTTTGGTTTGTTTGTTTGTTTGTTTGTTTGTTTGTTTGTTTGTTTGTTTGTTTGTTTGTTTGTTTGTTTGTTTGTTGGTTGGTTGGTTGGTTGGTTTGTTTGTTGGTTGGTTTGTTTGCTTACTTGCTTCTCTGTTTATAAAAACAATCGAGAAATGCCAAACAGAAAACAATTTCAGATACAAAGACACTAAGGGAAATCAAACTTTGAGATGCAAACAGACAAAGGTTCATATAGCAATTTCACACATACAATGGGACAAAAGATCGATTTTTAACTACTCTCGTATCAAAACACTTTAGCTCTCCCATGGTATTCTTTTCATAGCGCCCTCCTTTGGAGTAATCAAGAAAATATGTCTAAATATATAAATCTGCCGTTACAGGAAAACATTCGGATTACGCAGAACTCTCTCTCTCTCTCTCTCTCTCTCTCTCTCTCTCTCTCTCTCTCTCTCTCTCTCTCTCTCTCTCTCTCTTTTCTCTCTCTCTGTCTCTCTCTCTCTCTCAGCTCTCTCTCTCTCTCTCTCAGCTCTCTCTCTCTCTCTCTCTCTCTCTCTCTCTCTCTCTCTCTCTCTCTCTTGTCTTGTGTTGTGTTGTGTTGTGTTGTGTTGTGTTGTCTTGTCTTGTCTCGCCTCTCTCTCTCTCTCACACACACACACACACCGACACACACACACACACACACACACACACACACATACACTCACACACACACACACACACTCACAAAATTACACACATACACACACATACACCCAGACGCACACACGCACACACACACACACACGCACACTCACACACACACACACACACACACACACACACAGAGTTTATCTCTATCTCACCCTCGCCCTCGCTCACTCTCTCTTGCACACACACGTACACACACGTACGAAGGTACACACACACACACACACACACACACACACACACACACACACACACACACACACACACACACACACAAAGGGAAAGAGAAAGACAGAGAAAGAGAGAGAGAGAGAGAAGTTTAAACAAAAAGTACCTACATTTCAACAAACACATAAAATAAGTCTCCTATATAAATCAATAACGCAAACTCGAACTTCACAGAGCTGGGTTAAACAGTATACTGATCCACGCCTGTATGGTGCAAAACACATTCTCAGTACAGCTTGGACATTTGACCACCAAGCGAGAAAGCCAAAGAGACTACGTGACACCACACTGGTAAGAAAAAGGGCAAAACAATCCTTAAAGGTACCCTACTCTCAATAAAGACCAGTGTGTCAGTGTGTGTGTGTGTGGGGGGGGGGGGGGGCAGTCAAAAAAACAAGAACGATCAGCGCATAGAGCGTTTAATTATTGACAAAACTTACCATGCAGAAGACGGATCAGAAACAAGAAAAGTCAGCTTATAAAACGTTCAATTATTGACAAAACTCACTATAAAGAAAACGAATATATATATAATCAAGAAACAAGAAAGTTCCCCTTATAAAAAATAAAACGTTTAATTCTTGACAAAACAAACTATCAAGAAAACGGATATATAGATAGGGCCCAAGAATGGTCAGCTTATACAACGTTTAATCATAGAAAAAAACTAAGCATTCAACTGAGAGACAGAACTGTAGTATTAGTGTGCGTGATCTTTAAACACGGGGAGGGAGGGTATCTGTAACTATACAGCAAACAGACATCTAAGTAGATGTACTGTACTAAGTAGGTTTACTGTACACTTCTCCCAGTATGCACACCGAGCTTAGCAGAACCAACCGCCCACAGTTTTGGACAGAAGATCACATAGTACATGTATACACGACACTCACTAGAGACATTCAAATCACGCCCGAGACAAGTTGAAGATGGCGTTCACGTCTGACGTTTAGCAGAAGCAACAGTCCACAGTTTAGAAAAGGAGATCACACAGAATACGTATATAAAGAACACTCCCTAGCGACAAATAAAAGTTACGACACCGATAGCCAAACACTATTTGTGTGCAGTTAGTCCGTTAGTTAGTTAGTTAGTTAGTTAGTTAGTTGTTGCTTTTTGGGTCCAGCGGACCATATTGGCCAAATCAGGACCCCCATTTTTGTGCAGATTATACTAACAGAATAAACACGCTTGTAAAGAAACATGTAGAGCAAGTTCTAATTCACCCAACCCCCAAACCCCGCGTTTGGCAGGCGTCTCTCTACACCTTTTGCTTGATTTTAGCGTGATTTGAATGTGTCTAACAGAGGTCATGACAAGACACAGCAAGAGCGCAGTGATCGTCCAGGTTCAAGGAAAGATTTTAGCAGATAGTTGCAACCTTCCCTTAATGTCTCATGTGTTCTGTGTGCCATGTGTGTGTGTGTGTGTGTGTGTGTGTGTGTGTGTGTGTGTGTGTGAGTGAGTATGTGTGTGTGTGTGTGGGGGGGGGGTGAGTGTGTGTGTGCGTGTTGGGGTGTGTGTGTGTGTGTATGTGTGTGTGTGCGTGTGTGTGTGTGTGTGTGTGTGTGTGTGTGTGTGTGTGTGTGTGTGTGTGTGTGTGTGTGTGTGTTAGTAAACACAGGTAATTCAATAGGTAAGTCACCACGGAAACTGTAAACTTTTATGTGACTGTCACTCCTGTAATATCAAAATGAATTACTCTCTGCACAAAGGTTGCTGAGCAATTAAAACCTCTCCCCCCGCCCCAGCTTCACCTCTCCCCTATCCACCCCTCACAGATACTGGCTAACTCCCCCCCCCCCCCTCCAATCCACCCCTTGCACCTCTAACCCGAAATCTACCCCGTTATCTACCCCGAGTGCACCGCCTGGTGACCTTGAGTGTGGTGGACAAGAGACAGACGACTGACCCACGCCACCCCGATAAGACTCCGGGTGGACACTAGCGATGTGCAAACTCGTTCAAGCAATGCAAAGGTATGTGTACACAACATACACAGTAAAGGGCTGTTCACATGGCAGATTTACAAGCAGCTTTCCGCCAACTTTCAAGCGTTTTTTTGTCAGAACCAAGTCGGTTGAAAATTTCTGCTTATGTAAACGGCGCTAAAGTTCAGAGGGATGCTTCTATGCCATGATGACGTACATGAAGTACATTGCCGCTTACACGAGCAGGACTGTCATCACGTGCTGTCACCCAGCACTCCTCCGAAAGCGGCGTATGGCTGCCTAAATGGCGGGGTAAAAACGGTCATACACGTAAAATTCCACTCGTGTAAAAACACGAGTGTACATGGGAGTTTCAGCCCACGAACGCAGAAGAAGAAGAAGAAGAAGAAGTCACCCAGCACATTTCAACGTGAGGGCCCCACCAAAACAAAGCACAGTATAAGATATGGTCATTTACCAAAATCAATCGTTTTAAACGGAAGAAATGTCTTCTTCTTCTTCTGCGTTCATGGGCTGAAACTCCCACGTACACTCGTGTTTTTGTTGTTGTTGTGCATGAGTGGGTTTTTTCCGTGTATGACCGTTTTTACACCGCCATTTAAGGGAAGAAACGTCAAAAAACAAAGTTGATTTGATCGTGGCGATTTCAGGATGTTGACTTTTGACATGTAACATCCTGGCCAGATCTGAGGTGGCTACGTGACAGCTTGCGTGAGAAGGCCGGTATCTGTGACCCGCAGGTGATTCTGCCAGTCATGACACTGATGTAAAAAAACAAACAAAAAAACAAAAAAACATTGTCCGAGAGCCACAGACGTCAGTCCTCACACACACACACATTAGCAAGATCTAGATCAGCACTTTTCAGGACGTGTACGGGAATGTACAGGTAACGTCATCAAATCTAGTTTTTACGTCACTCGTTTGCCAAGATCTGCAGTCTTGGTGGGAGCAAAACAACGTATGCATTTGGAACATTGGAGAAAAAAGTGAATCACGGGTGACGCAATATCTACACGTACACGTACAGGTCTTTGCTACACGTTCGATCATCTAGAACACTGTACTTTGTATCACAGGACTGCATCAAGCAGACACCCCCCATATTCAATGACGTTTTTCACTCACCGTGTTCAGCAAAGTGCTAATACTCGGACGAGACGTCCACTCAAATAACAAGACCAGCACACCAAAAAGGATTATCTCGGTCTACTTTTATGTGCTTTTCCGTTTCAAAGTCAATGAACTGCTTTGCTTGAGTGCGTGTCCTAGTTGTATGTTTTGAATTGTTTCATGCGGAGACATCTGAATAAAATGTTGTTTAACCCAACTGCTTTCTTGTGCTATAGGGGAAGGGCTCCTAATATGGACCACTTTTTATTTCATGCTAATAACTAGCTTGTTTTCTTGCGAAGAAGTTTCATTTTGTGTTTGGTAGTCCTTCTCTCTTAGGTGAACCGTTAGGCCTAATTAGAGTGAAATAGCTTTGATAGACATTCAGCAAAAATTAAATACAGAAAAAAATCACAAATGGTCCATATTAGGCGCCCAGGCTCCTAATATGGACCAGTGAAGCGGCCTTCACGAATCACTGTCAAAAGCCCCCTATACTTCAAAATAACATGATACAACTTGGTGTGCATGTCAGACTAATTCAAATATGCTTTAGATTTATCTGTTTCGGGTTGATGAGAGCATTATTTGAAGCACACCAGGAAACTAAAGAAGCATATCAAAAACAGAGTCAAAATAAGTGAAATTATCAACTTCCACAAAAAGAAGACAATTTGATATATATTTTTGAAAGCTTCAGGGCTAGTTATAAGTTATTTTCAGCAAGCTTCTTAATGAATTAATGAAAATAGCCTTTAGCTTTTATTTTGTTCGATTTGCTGAAGGTGGTCCATATTAGGGGACTCACACATACTTTGAGATTTTGCTATTATTTTTTGTTTGCAGTAGAAACTCGGGGTCAAAACTGCTAAAATGTAACAAATACGGTCTTATCTGTTATATACAGCAATTTCTGTGTGATAAAAGCTTTGGCTGTGGACAGAAACGAGTCTGTTTTATGCGTCAAATTTAGAGTGAACGCTGCCAAAAGTGAAAAAAAAAGAAAAAGGCTAACGGTTTTGAGGTTTGTGTTTCTGCAACTGTTTTGACATGTGCAAGTTATCCAGAGAGGGTGAATACAGCGAATGAAATTGTTTTTAGCGCTCTAGCGCCGTTAGTTTGTCAGATCAAGAGGTGGTCCATATTAGGAGCCCTTCCCCTACATGAATTGTGAACTCTTGTACCAAACCAAAAGCAAGTTATCAACCTGATTGACTTTTCATCATCATCATCATCATCATCATCATCATCATCATCATCATCATCATCATCATCGTCGTCGTCGTCGTCGTCGTCATATTTGGTAAAGAAGAATTTTGAAAAAGCAATATCATACATTATTCCGTTGTCTTGGTGCTTTTGTGTCACTATTTTGTGGTCCAGTTTTGCGGCTATCGGTACCTTTGTTGTTCGATGTAGGTATCTCATTTTTAATATTATCTGCATAATACGCTTTAGCCGATTAGATACATAAGTTGAGCGTTTAAGAGCTGTCAGCTTGGAATTTAAAAGTTCAGTTGTTTTCTACTGTAAACATGTAACTGTTTTCATACGTAAGCTTCTTTTCGAGTTTACTTTCTCTTGAAGTGATAGTTTCAAAAATAATGTTTGCAACCATCTGCATTGCATACGTATTACCCAAACCAGCCACACCATCGTACACATTCTAACACCCTGACATATGTCTACGAACAACAGGCACAGAGAATAAATAACATGGCCAAGACTGACAACCTCCGGTTTGCCCGTTACAAGATTCAAGTCTTATTA
>NC_090255.1:33932170-33939670 GCF_037325665.1 Littorina saxatilis
GGGCCAGGGAGAAATGGTGGAAGAGAGGTACAAAGGAGGCCAACAGACAGGTATGGGGAAGGGAGGGCCAGGGAGAAATGGTGGAAGAGAGGTACAAAGGAGGCCAACAGACAGGTATGGGGAAGGGAGGGCCAGGGAGAAATGGTGGAAGAGAGGTACAAAGGAGGCCAACAGACAGGTATGGGGAAGGGAGGGCCAGGGAGAAATGGTGGAAGAGAGGGGTACAAAGGAGGCCAACAGACAGGTATGGGGAAGGGAGGGCCAGGGAGAAATGGTGGAAGAGAGGTACAAAGGAGGCCAACAGACAGGTATGGGGAAGGGAGGGCCAGGGAGAAATGGTGGAAGAGAGGTACAAAGGAGGCCAACAGACAGGTATGGGGAAGGGAGGGCCAGGGAGAAATGGTGGAAGAGAGGTACAAAGGAGGCCAACTGACAGGTATGGGGAAGGGAGGGCCAGGGAGAAATGGTGGAAGAGAGGTACAAAGGAGGACAACAGACAGGTATGGGGAAGGGAGGGCCAGGGAGAAATGGTGGAAGAGAGGGGTACAAAGGAGGCCAACTGACAGGTATGGGGAAGGGAGGGCCAGGGAGAAATGGTGGAAGAGAGGTACAAAGGAGGCCAACAGACAGGTATGGGGAAGGGAGGGCCAGGGAGAAATGGTGGAAGAGAGGTACAAAGGAGGCCAACAGACAGGTATGGGGAAGGGAGGGCCAGGGAGAAATGGTGGAAGAGAGGGGTACAAAGGAGGCCAACAGACAGGTATGGGGAAGGGAGGGCCAGGGAGAAATGGTGGAAGAGAGGTACAAAGGAGGCCAACAGACAGGTATGGGGAAGGGAGGGCCAGGGAGAAATGGTGGAAGAGAGGTACAAAGGAGGCCAACAGACAGGTATGGGGAAGGGAGGGCCAGGGAGAAATGGTGGAAGAGAGGTACAAAGGAGGCCAACAGACAGGTATGGGGAAGGGAGGGCCAGGGAGAAATGGTGGAAGAGAGGGGTACAAAGGAGGCCAACAGACAGGTATGGGGAAGGGAGGGCCAGGGAGAAATGGTGGAAGAGAGGTACAAAGGAGGCCAACAGACAGGTATGGGGAAGGGAGGGCCAGGGAGAAATGGTGGAAGAGAGGTACAAAGGAGGCCAACAGACAGGTATGGGGAAGGGAGGGCCAGGGAGAAATGGTGGAAGAGAGGGGTACAAAGGAGGCCAACAGACAGGTATGGGGAAGGGAGGGCCAGGGAGAAATGGTGGAAGAGAGGGGTACAAAGGAGGCCAACAGACAGGTATGGGGAAGGGAGGGCCAGGGAGAAATGGTGGAAGAGAGGGGTACAAAGGAGGCCAACAGACAGGTATGGGGAAGGGAGGGCCAGGGAGAAATGGTGGAAGAGAGGTACAAAGGAGGCCAACAGACAGGTATGGGGAAGGGAGGGCCAGGGAGAAATGGTGGAAGAGAGGGGTACAAAGGAGGCCAACAGACAGGTATGGGGAAGGGAGGGCCAGGGAGAAATGGTGGAAGAGAGAGGTACAAAGGAGGCCAACAGACAGGTATGGGGAAGGGAGGGCCAGGGAGAAATGGTGGAAGAGAGGGGTACAAAGGAGGCCAACAGACAGGTATGGGGAAGGGAGGGCCAGGGAGAAATGGTGGAAGAGAGGGGTACAAAGGAGGCCAACTGACGGGTATGGGGAAGGGAGGGCCAGGGAGAAATGGTGGAAGAGAGGGGTACAAAGGAGGCCAACAGACAGGTATGGGGAAGGGAGGGCCAGGGAGAAATGGTGGAAGAGAGGGGTACAAAGGAGGCCAACTGACAGGTATGGGGAAGGGAGGGCCAGGGAGAAATGGTGGAAGAGAGGGGTACAAAGGAGGCCAACTGACAGGTATGGGGAAGGGAGGGCCAGGGAGAAATGGTGGAAGAGAGGGGTACAAAGGAGGCCAACAGACAGGTATGGGGAAGGGAGGGCCAGGGAGAAATGGTGGAAGAGAGGTACAAAGGAGGCCAACAGACAGGTATGGGGAAGGGAGGGCCAGGGAGAAATGGTGGAAGAGAGAGGTACAAAGGAGGCCAACAGACAGGTATGGGGAAGGGAGGGCCAGGGAGAAATGGTGGAAGAGAGGTACAAAGGAGGCCAACAGACAGGTATGGGGAAGGGAGGGCCAGGGAGAAATGGTGGAAGAGAGGTACAAAGGAGGCCAACAGACAGGTATGGGGAAGGGAGGGCCAGGGAGAAATGGTGGAAGAGAGAGGTACAAAGGAGGCCAACAGACAGGTATGGGGAAGGGAGGGCCAGGGAGAAATGGTGGAAGAGAGGTACAAAGGAGGCCAACAGACAGGTATGGGGAAGGGAGGGCCAGGGAGAAATGGTGGAAGAGAGGTACAAAGGAGGCCAACAGACAGGTATGGGGAAGGGAGGGCCAGGGAGAAATGGTGGAAGAGAGAGGTACAAAGGAGGCCAACAGACAGGTATGGGGAAGGGAGGGCCAGGGAGAAATGGTGGAAGAGAGGTACAAAGGAGGCCAACAGACAGGTATGGGGAAGGGAGGGCCAGGGAGAAATGGTGGAAGAGAGGTACAAAGGAGGCCAACAGACAGGTATGGGGAAGGGAGGGCCAGGGAGAAATGGTGGAAGAGAGAGGTACAAAGGAGGCCAACAGACAGGTATGGGGAAGGGAGGGCCAGGGAGAAATGGTGGAAGAGAGGGGTACAAAGGAGGCCAACAGACAGGTATGGGGAAGGGAGGGCCAGGGAGAAATGGTGGAAGAGAGGGGTACAAAGGAGGCCAACTGACAGGTATGGGGAAGGGAGGGCCAGGGAGAAATGGTGGAAGAGAGGGGTACAAAGGAGGCCAACTGACAGGTATGGGGAAGGGAGGGCCAGGGAGAAATGGTGGAAGAGAGGTACAAAGGAGGCCAACAGACAGGTATGGGGAAGGGAGGGCCAGGGAGAAATGGTGGAAGAGAGGTACAAAGGAGGCCAACAGACAGGTATGGGGAAGGGAGGGCCAGGGAGAAATGGTGAAAGAGAGGTACAAAGGAGGCCAACAGACAGGTATGGGGAAGGGAGGGCCAGGGAGAAATGGTGGAAGAGAGGGGTACAAAGGAGGCCAACAGACAGGTATGGGGAAGGGAGGGCCAGGGAGAAATGGTGGAAGAGAGAGGTACAAAGGAGGCCAACTGACAGGTATGGGGAAGGGAGGGCCAGGGAGAAATGGTGGAAGAGAGGGGTACAAAGGAGGCCAACAGACAGGTATGGGGAAGGGAGGGCCAGGGAGAAATGGGGGAAGAGAGGGGTACAAAGGAGGCCAACTGACATGTATGGGGAAGGGAGGGCCAGGGAGAAATGGTGGAAGAGATGTACAAAGGAGGCCAACTGACATGTATGGGGAAGGGAGGGCCAGGGAGAAATGGTGGAAGAGAGGTACAAAGGAGGCCAACAGACAGGTATGGGGAAGGGAGGGCCAGGGAGAAATGGTGGAAGAGAGGGGTACAAAGGAGGCCAACAGACAGGTATGGGGAAGGGAGGGCCAGGGAGAAATGGTGGAAGAGAGGGGTACAAAGGAGGCCAACAGACAGGTATGGGGAAGGGAGGGCCAGGGAGAAATGGTGGAAGAGAGGGGTACAAAGGAGGCCAACAGACAGGTATGGGGAAGGGAGGGCCAGGGAGAAATGGTGGAAGAGAGGGGTACAAAGGAGGCCAACAGACAGGTATGGGGAAGGGAGGGCCAGGGAGAAATGGTGGAAGAGAGGGGTACAAAGGAGGCCAACTGACAGGTATGGGGAAGGGAGGGCCAGGGAGAAATGGTGGAAGAGAGAGGTACAAAGGAGGCCAACAGACAGGTATGGGGAAGGGAGGGCCAGGGAGAAATGGTGGAAGAGAGGGGTACAAAGGAGGCCAACAGACAGGTATGGGGAAGGGAGGGCCAGGGAGAAATGGTGGAAGAGAGGGGTACAAAGGAGGCCAACAGACAGGTATGGGGAAGGGAGGGCCAGGGAGAAATGGTGGAAGAGAGGTACAAAGGAGGCCAACAGACAGGTATGGGGAAGGGAGGGCCAGGGAGAAATGGTGGAAGAGAGGGGTACAAAGGAGGCCAACAGACAGGTATGGGGAAGGGAGGGCCAGGGAGAAATGGTGGAAGAGAGGGGTACAAAGGAGGCCAACTGACAGGTATGGGGAAGGGAGGGCCAGGGAGAAATGGTGGAAGAGAGGGGTACAAAGGAGGCCAACAGACAGGTATGGGGAAGGGAGGGCCAGGGAGAAATGGTGGAAGAGAGGGGTACAAAGGAGGCCAACAGACAGGTATGGGGAAGGGAGGGCCAGGGAGAAATGGTGGAAGAGAGAGGTACAAAGGAGGCCAACAGACAGGTATGGGGAAGGGAGGGCCAGGGAGAAATGGTGGAAGAGAGAGGTACAAAGGAGGCCAACAGACAGGTATGGGGAAGGGAGGGCCAGGGAGAAATGGTGGAAGAGAGGGGTACAAAGGAGGCCAACAGACAGGTATGGGGAAGGGAGGGCCAGGGAGAAATGGTGGAAGAGAGAGGTACAAAGGAGGCCAACAGACAGGTATGGGGAAGGGAGGGCCAGGGAGAAATGGTGGAAGAGAGGGGTACAAACGAGGCCAACTGACAGGTATGGGGAAGGGAGGGCCAGGGAGAAATGGTGGAAGAGAGGGGTACAAAGGAGGCCAACTGACAGGTATGGGGAAGGGAGGGCCAGGGAGAAATGGTGGAAGAGAGAGGTACAAAGGAGGCCAACTGACAGGTATGGGGAAGGGAGGGCCAGGGAGAAATGGTGGAAGAGAGGGGTACAAAGGAGGCCAACTGACAGGTATGGGGAAGGGAGGGCCAGGGAGAAATGGTGGAAGAGAGGTACAAAGGAGGCCAACAGACAGGTATGGGGAAGGGAGGGCCAGGGAGAAATGGTGGAAGAGAGGGGTACAAAGGAGGCCAACTGACAGGTATGGGGAAGGGAGGGCCAGGGAGAAATGGTGGAAGAGAGAGGTACAAAGGAGGCCAACAGACAGGTATGGGGAAGGGAGGGCCAGGGAGAAATGGTGGAAGAGAGGGGTACAAAGGAGGCCAACTGACAGGTATGGGGAAGGGAGGGCCAGGGAGAAATGGTGGAAGAGAGAGGTACAAAGGAGGCCAACTGACAGGTATGGGGAAGGGAGGGCCAGGGAGAAATGGTGGAAGAGAGGGGTACAAAGGAGGCCAACAGACAGGTATGGGGAAGGGAGGGCCAGGGAGAAATGGTGGAAGAGAGGTACAAAGGAGGCCAACAGACAGGTATGGGGAAGGGAGGGCCAGGGAGAAATGGTGGAAGAGAGGGGTACAAAGGAGGCCAACAGACAGGTATGGGGAAGGGAGGGCCAGGGAGAAATGGTGGAAGAGAGGGGTACAAAGGAGGCCAACTGACAGGTATGGGGAAGGGAGGGCCAGGGAGAAATGGTGGAAGAGAGGGGTACAAAGGAGGCCAACAGACAGGTATGGGGAAGGGAGGGCCAGGGAGAAATGGTGGAAGAGAGGGGTACAAAGGAGGCCAACAGACAGGTATGGGGAAGGGAGGGCCAGGGAGAAATGGTGGAAGAGAGAGGTACAAAGGAGGCCAACAGACAGGTATGGGGAATGGAAGGCCAGGGAGAAATGGTGGAAGAGAGAGGTACAAAGGAGGCCAACAGACAGGTATGGGGAAGGGAGGGCCAGGGAGAAATGGTGGAAGAGAGAGGTACAAAGGAGGCCAACAGACAGGTATGGGGAAGGGAGGGCCAGGGAGAAATGGTGGAAGAGAGGGGTACAAAGGAGGCCAACAGACAGGTATGGGGAAGGGAGGGCCAGGGAGAAATGGTGGAAGAGAGAGGTACAAAGGAGGCCAACTGACAGGTATGGGGAAGGGAGGGCCAGGGAGAAATGGTGGAAGAGAGGGGTACAAAGGAGGCCAACAGACAGGTATGGGGAAGGGAGGGCCAGGGAGAAATGGTGGAAGAGAGAGGTACAAAGGAGGCCAACAGACAGGTATGGGGAAGGGAGGGCCAGGGAGAAATGGTGGAAGAGAGGTACAAAGGAGGCCAACTGACAGGTATGGGGAAGGGAGGGCCAGGGAGAAATGGTGGAAGAGAGAGGTACAAAGGAGGCCAACTGACAGGTATGGGGAAGGGAGGGCCAGGGAGAAATGGTGGAAGAGAGAGGTACAAAGGAGGCCAACTGACAGGTATGGGGAAGGGAGGGCCAGGGAGAAATGGTGGAAGAGAGGTACAAAGGAGGCCAACAGACAGGTATGGGGAAGGGAGGGCCAGGGAGAAATGGTGGAAGAGAGGTACAAAGGAGGCCAACAGACAGGTATGGGGAAGGGAGGGCCAGGGAGAAATGGTGGAAGAGAGAGGTACAAAGGAGGCCAACAGACAGGTATGGGGAAGGGAGGGCCAGGGAGAAATGGTGGAAGAGAGGTACAAAGGAGGCCAACAGACAGGTATGGGGAAGGGAGGGCCAGGGAGAAATGGTGGAAGAGAGGTACAAAGGAGGCCAACAGACAGGTATGGGGAAGGGAGGGCCAGGGAGAAATGGTGGAAGAGAGAGGTACAAAGGAGGCCAACAGACAGGTATGGGGAAGGGAGGGCCAGGGAGAAATGGTGGAAGAGAGGGGTACAAAGGAGGCCAACAGACAGGTATGGGGAAGGGAGGGCCAGGGAGAAATGGTGGAAGAGAGGGGTACAAAGGAGGCCAACTGACAGGTATGGGGAAGGGAGGGCCAGGGAGAAATGGTGGAAGAGAGGGGTACAAAGGAGGCCAACTGACAGGTATGGGGAAGGGAGGGCCAGGGAGAAATGGTGGAAGAGAGGTACAAAGGAGGCCAACAGACAGGTATGGGGAAGGGAGGGCCAGGGAGAAATGGTGGAAGAGAGGTACAAAGGAGGCCAACAGACAGGTATGGGGAAGGGAGGGCCAGGGAGAAATGGTGAAAGAGAGGTACAAAGGAGGCCAACAGACAGGTATGGGGAAGGGAGGGCCAGGGAGAAATGGTGGAAGAGAGGGGTACAAAGGAGGCCAACAGACAGGTATGGGGAAGGGAGGGCCAGGGAGAAATGGTGGAAGAGAGAGGTACAAAGGAGGCCAACTGACAGGTATGGGGAAGGGAGGGCCAGGGAGAAATGGTGGAAGAGAGGGGTACAAAGGAGGCCAACAGACAGGTATGGGGAAGGGAGGGCCAGGGAGAAATGGTGGAAGAGAGGGGTACAAAGGAGGCCAACTGACATGTATGGGGAAGGGAGGGCCAGGGAGAAATGGTGGAAGAGAGGTACAAAGGAGGCCAACTGACAGGTATGGGGAAGGGAGGGCCAGGGAGAAATGGTGGAAGAGAGGTACAAAGGAGGCCAACAGACAGGTATGGGGAAGGGAGGGCCAGGGAGAAATGGTGGAAGAGAGGGGTACAAAGGAGGCCAACAGACAGGTATGGGGAAGGGAGGGCCAGGGAGAAATGGTGGAAGAGAGGGGTACAAAGGAGGCCAACAGACAGGTAT
>NC_090255.1:33944670-33947170 GCF_037325665.1 Littorina saxatilis
TAAACAAGGCTGTGTTCATGTATAAAATTCTAAATGACGACTGTCCTAAATATTTGCAATCACATTTCAAACATGCCACAAAAAGATATGGGTCCCAAAAATCATCCCTCCTATACCTCGCATAGACCTCTACAAATCGAGCTTAGCCTTCTCGGGAGCTTTTCTCTGGAACTCCTTCCCCCAACAGATAAGAAATGCAACTTCAGTGAAAATGTTTAAGAGACAGTCACGTTCACACATCATTCGTGAATGAAATGTCTTGTTCAATTGTTATTTTGTTGAACATTTTGTACTAGTGTTAACGGATGTGTAGCTGATTTGAGCAACTTAATTCTCAAAATGAAAGGTTTAACTATGTCAATGTAATTTTGTAATTTTTGAGTTCTCCTTATATAATTCCTTAAATGCACATTGTGTTGCAATCCATAGAATGTAATTCTGTACCTTATCTGATTGAAGTTTTATTTTTTTTATGTCCGTCGATCTGTCTTTATGTGTTGTATAAAGGACAGGTTGGAAGAACAGGCTTTGCCTAAAACCTTTATCCTTTTGTAATAAAGTTTTGAGTCTGAGTCTGAGTCTCTCTCTCTCTCTCTCTCTCTCTCTCTCTCTCTCTCTCTCTCTCTCTCTCTCTCTCTCTCTCTTTCTCTTTCTCTTTCTCTCTCTCTCTCTCTCTCTTTCTCTCTCTCTCTCTCTCTCTCTCTCTCTCTCTCTCTCTCTCTCTCTCTCTCTCTCTCTCTCTCTCTCTCTCTCTCTCTCTCTCTCCAGCCCAAACCCCCGCACCCACCTCGCCCTGAGAGAAATTCAAGTTTTACGCCCTCACGGCAAAGCCACTAGGGGCATGTTCCCGGGTTTTAACCCGACTTTAGATAAGATACACAAGTGTATGCGTGTTTAGGTGGTATCAGCCATCTGCACTTATGGCAGAATGACCGAGGTCTTTTACGTGCCACTGTGGTGACACGGGGGTGGGAGATGGATACCGTCTCTGGGTCTGCACATAAAGTTGACCTGTGTCCGTCCCGGCCCGGATTCGAACCAGCGGGTGCATGAACACTCCGCGCACTTTCCCAATTTTGAAGCTTCCGCGCATGTGAAACTCCCGCGCGTGGTGTATATGTAAGATGCGCGCGTGTTTTAGCAAAATGTGATGTGAAACTAGCGCGCGTGTCTTTGCTCGGTCAAATGTGAGACATTGAGACATTAACAACTGACACTTGTATATCCATGAAAACTGACACTTGTATATCTATATATTGAACACGTCTTTATTACACAGACAAGTCGATAAAAACGAATGAAGACTTAAACCATGCGTATAAGAATATTTTGTTCACTTATTATATAACAGAAATTACAGAAATTTCGGGTGTCTGGTATCACAGTCACAGAGACTGCAGCAAAGGTACAAGAGGGGGGAAGTCACAGCATGGCCGGCAAATTTTTCCAGGCCATGGACTTGACGTATTCCTTCCTGTCGATTTCCCCCGTGTTGTATCGTTGCTGCAGTCTCCCCAGTTCCAGCAGTTTCTGCTAACCGTAGGGACTGTGAGTACGCGCGCAAGTTGTATGAGCCGAACCAGTAATTCGTGCGCGGAAGTTACAACCCGATATTGCGCGGAGCATACATGTATTTTACAAGCGCGGAATTTACATATGCGCGGAAATTACCGGCTGCGGAACCAGCGACCTCTCGATCACAAGTCCAGTGCTCTACCACCTGAGCTACCCGGGCCCCCCAATACCTCGCCCTACACACCCCACCTTCTTTTATCTCTGCCTTCTCCTGATTTTGAACTGTCTAGACATGACGCACGGCCCGGGTAGCACGTGCAATGTCGTGACGTCAAATCAGTCTGGACAGTGCATGTTTGGAGTAGGGATGTAACTTGGATTTAGTTTCTTCAGCAAATTTACCGGAATGGCTGGAAAGGTTTCGGCAATATTCGGAAGTTCAAGGCAGTCATTGATGTCGTAGTTTACCACAGAAGTTCGGGCAGATCTGCCAGAATGACGGAAAGGTTTTCGGCGATTTGACACAAAAACACACACACACACAAACACACACACACACCTGATTAGCGCGACCCTTGTTGCTGCTAGCTTTTCACTGGGACTGAGGTAGCGACCCGGATTTCCTAGCAATCTGATAATAAAGTAAAGATTCAATGAAAGAACTAACTAGAGATGGTTTTATGTGCCCGATTACTGTACCGCCCTCCCTTCTCGATCATCACGGTCGAACATTCGCAGTTGGGTGACCACCGCGAATCCATGCAACTGGCTCCTGATTTTCGTAGGGTTCAGGAGCTTTACCTTCTTCTTCTTAAGGCTTCTTCTTCTTCTTCGTTCGTGGGCTGAAACTCCCGCGTACACTCGTGTTTTTTGCACGAGTGGAATTCTACGTGTATGACCGTTTTTTACCCCGCCATTTAGGCAGCCATACGCCGTTTTCGGAGGAAGCATGCTGGGTATTTTCGTGTTTCTATAACCCACCGAA
>NC_090255.1:33949670-33962170 GCF_037325665.1 Littorina saxatilis
GTTGTGCGTGTGAGAGAGAGAGACAGGAGGGCTAACCAAAAACATGATCAGTACCAGACTGCGAATGCTGCAGACTGTAAATAAGGTGACAAATAAAAAACTGAGTGAGGGAGCAAGACGAGATTGACTGAAATAATTATTGCTGTTTTCACACTAAATCAACCGCAAAGCCATTACAGTAAGACTATTTCGAGGAGAAAAACAACCTTTCATTTTGGGATTACTAAACAGAATTCTTAGGACAAAAAAAATGTAGTGCAGAAATTGGATTAACAAAACTGATACGGCGAATATTAGCTAAATATTTTAGCGTAGACAC
The DNA here is from genome assembly GCF_037325665.1 of Littorina saxatilis. Classification (NCBI taxonomy): domain Eukaryota; kingdom Metazoa; phylum Mollusca; class Gastropoda; order Littorinimorpha; family Littorinidae; genus Littorina; species Littorina saxatilis. The sequence continues at coordinate 33,949,990 of NC_090255.1, forward strand.
TTTTACCAATTTTAAAGCATCCACTATGAAAACGTTTCATTGCGAACAACGGACAAAGAAGTTTAAGGTCAAGCTCCTGAAGTTATTTCAGTGCGCACTTTTAGAGATTAGTAGATAAAAAATGTCGAGTGGGTTCTACTCAAAAAGAAACAGGCTTGACCAAACAGTGAACGATATAAACCGGCTGCTCTGAGCAAGCGCTCCATCCTCAGATTGACCGCACAGTACCAGAAAAGACAGGCCTGCAGCATTGATGTGGGTGTTTTGTGTTCGGAAAACAAAAACAACACCAGAAGCAGCGACAAAATCAGGAGACAAGATCATGTTATTGTGAAAGCGATCTTCAGTTTCAGCTGAACAACTCACATGAAGTCGGTGACGTAGGTATAAGGTAAGGCACGTGCTATAGAAACGTCCGTGCATCGGCTGGTGACCTTTAAGACCTTAAGGCCTGCTTTAATTGAGCCCCAAGTTAACTATATACAAAGTCTTTTTACTGAAAATTCAGTGCCAAAGCTTCGTACGGCAAGCTTCGCGAAGTCGACTTCGTCCAATTAATATCAGGCTGAAGGCTGCAGCAAAAGGAGTTGGCATGTACCAACTGGATGAGACAGAAAGCCATGTAATGGCTGTCAAAATGTTGAAGAACTTCTCTTCCCCTTCGCATGGAAGACAGCAAAATGCTACGACCGACGGCGACAGGCGTTCAAGCGCGCAAAGTCCAGGAACCCCACAATGCTGTGAACGCTGTGCACAGACGACAGGGAATTACCCAAAAATGAAGTCTATACTCTTCTCGTGGGTTTTTTATGCCAGAATGAAAAGAGAGGAGAGAAACCTTCCAAAACCATGAATAAATGTGGAATGTAATCAGCAATATTAAACGTGAAAGAATATGGCCAAGCAAACATGCAAATAAAAAAGCAGTCTTTATTCATGAGATGATATGGAAACGAAAGAAATGCAAGAACTACACAAGACGAAACCATTCAGAAATTGTCATAATCTTTGATTTTCTTTCACTGGGGGGCCGGTAGCTCAGTTGGTAGGGCACTGGACTTGTGATCGGAAGGTCGCAGGTTCGAATTCGGGCCGGGACGGACACGGGTCAACTTTATGTGCAGACCCAGAGACGGAAGCCATGTCCCACCCCCGTGTCATCACAATGGCACGTAAAAGACCTTGGTCATTCTGCCATAAGTGCAGGTGGCTGAATACACCTAAACACGCAGACACCTGGGTAGCGCGACTCCGTTGCTGCTAGCTTTCCACTGGGAGGAAGCGACCCGAATTTCCCAGCGATGGGACAATAAAGTAATGAAAATGAATGAAAAAAAAAATACGTCTGGACTACACAGACAAATAAAATACCAACGCTAATGTTGATATGTCAACACTTGATCGCCTACACGTGCAGCCAAAGACTAACAAGAGGCAAAGCCTTCAAGGCTCACGTAAGAAATTGACAAACAGTAACACAAACTCAATCACTCCGTCACACTCACACACACACCCACACACACACACACACACCACACACACACACACACACACACACACACACACACACACACACAGAAAGAGCATAGGTGAAACTGTGCAAGAAAGCGAGACACTAGATCTAGATCTGTCTGTCTGCATGTAGCCTACTTACATGGACACGACTGCCAAATAGTCTCGGCCCGCTCAAAATAACAATCACCGAGACTTTCAGTAATTCCATCGCGTGACGTCTAACCCTCGTACGTCATAATGTGACGTCAATGTAATATGACGTCTTCAAATGTTAAAGTTTCTACCACAGACATACATACATACATACGCACGCACGCACAGACAGACAAAAGTTAGCATCGCATAGGCTACACTTCGTGAGCCAAAAACAAGATTGTAGTCAACACAAAAGCACAGATCGACATGTTTCAAGAAGAAGCAATCAGGAACCCATCCCATCAAAAGCCTGTAGAGATACTGTGTGGCGTATATTCCCTCGAAAATAAAGATGTATCAGAAAAAGTATTGCTGAGTATGGATGACGAAACCCAACACATGAATGACTCGACATCACACATACCGGCAGACGTCAAAACGGTCTGCATCCACTGGCTGATGGAAAACCGCGCAATGCCAGATAACAAGAAGAATCCACTGAAAGCTTGTCACAATCTTTTAGGAGCTGCTTGTCCCTCGTCTGATTGGAAGCTAGCAAGATGACACTGCCTTCACGAAAATAGAGAAAACACAGCAGACGACATATTGCAGAGATGCAGTCTTTTTTCATGTGAAAGTTAACGTGTAATGAAAGGAGTTTTGGGCGAGGAAAGCCCGAGATATTCAAACCAGCATCAAATAAGTTGGATATGTCCATTAGTGGGATGCAGGTTGGACCAAATCAATGGATTTTCTTTTGAACATTTTAGACGAAAAACTGACGGTATGCGTCCCTAGATAGGAGGACATGAGATCACGCGATGCTATCGTAGAGGAACCAAAATCTCCTTCGGCTATGAAAGTAATTTGAAGAGATGTTTGTTCATTGGCCTTTACTTCAGGGGAGCACTGCAACATGCCATTGCAGAACATATCTTATGTTCACAGAGACACAGCAAGTAAAAACAGCTGATGACAAGATGAAGATGTATTTATCGGTTCAAGGACAATCCCCCCCCCCCCCCCGGCCTTCACCCCCCTGGACTTTCCCCACCAGACAATCCCCCCTGAACATTTCCCCCCCTAGGACTTCTCCCCCCTAGGACTTCTCCCCCCGGTCAATTCCCCCCCGGACTTATCCCCCCGGGTCTATCCCCCCCCCCCCGGACAATACCACCCTGGGTATTCATTTCATAATAGTTTCTTTAATCATCGTTGTTATCACACTTGAAGAGTAAGGCGCACGTGAGCTAACATTTATTGTAATTCAATCAAGTTTGCGTTTTAATGAAACAGATCCTGTGATTGGTCAGAATGCCACAACTCATTAAAAATTACCGGTCATTAATTGTCGATACCACTCGCTAAAAAATCTATTAACAACCTGCTGGCGAGGCGCATTGATACAGCCTCAACTAGTCTCGGTTAGCTTTGAGGGTCATTTTACAGATAGAGAATACTACATGGCTTGCTGTGTCGTACCAGATTTACACGAGTTGGTTTTTTAAATATTGAACTGCGAGCGAAAGCGAGCTGTTCACTATTTGAAAGAGCAACGAGTGTAGCAATGTAGTATTCTGTTTATCCTACATACTGTACTTACGTGTATTTTACTGAAAATGTCTTGCAGACGAGGCAGCTAAATGAAAGACGCTTGTTTTGGAACCTCGATCTCTTCTAAAGCCTCGTGCAATCTATTACGTCAAAGCAAAGAAACGTCACTCTGAAAGTGTGGCGTGACGTGACGTGACGTGTTAGTTCTAAAGATTCCTCGAGGGTAGTTAGCGAGCGCAATTTTTGTTTCTATAATGACGTTTGTCTCGGTGACTTTGGCATCATAAGCAGTGGAAAAACAGGTCCCTGCCAGACTTGCTTGACATGACCTCATTTACATGATATACACACGTGTAATTTGAACGATTATTATCTCACGGGTGTCTCTCTCACGTATGTAGGATAAATACAGATCTCTGCACAGTATCTCTGGAAATATGAAGGCCAACGAAATACCGAGACCATAAGGTATGCGAAGTGATGACGTCGAATAAGTGACGTAAGTTGACGCATGAATTCTTCCGGACTAGGTCAGTCAATTTCAAAGATCGCTTTTGTGATGAAAAGAATTTGTTTTGGAGTTTGCTGTCCAGAAACCCGTCAAAAAAGAAGGGAAAATGTATGTGAAAGAAAACAAAACAGGAGCAGAGTGATAAGATGGGAATACAGAGACATATTTCTTGGGACTTGACCCTTGCAGGTAGGTGGACTGAAAGTAGTGTGTGAACAGAACAGAACCAATTCTGTCTGTTTACCATCGCATGAAAGCAGGAAAGAGATCGTCGTCAGATTGAATTACAATAACATTAACATGCTTCCATTTGAAACTTCTCGGTCTTCATCGTGGATTGACGCCCTCCCAAAGTCTAATTGAAGCCGATCCGTCGCTTCGCTCCGTCGACGTCGGGCTTCAATTCCCTTTGGTCGGGCGTCAATCCACGATAACGACCTCGAAGTTTCAAATGGAAGCATGTTAATGTGTAATTATCTTCCCACCAAACACTCCGTGAACTGTATATAATTGAAAATAATTGTTCCGGGACAGTCTTGAAGGTTCCATCTGAGTACCATTGACGTGATGATGCCAGTAAAACCAAACTGTCGTCGGTCGCAAAAATCATCAATCTATCATCGTCACCTTCTCCACTGTCGTAGGCGAGAAAAGACGCACCTGTTGTCGTTTCTTTGTAACTCTGCGGGAGGACAATTTCAGCTCTGGATCTGGGTACTTGCTCGGGTCCGCCGGCTTTTTCTCTGTTACGTCTAACAGCGCGTCTGAGATTTTCGATGGAAGGCAACTGTGAAGCAGCATCCACTGTAGTGTTCGCCATCTCGCGAGAAATCATTTGCTGTGGTGCCTCTTCTGTTGTTTCAGCTTTTCTCTTTGGTGATTCCCTCAACTTTACAATATCACCTCTTCCTCGGTTTTCAGAATGGTTGTGGTCATTGATTTTCTTCTTCAGCTGTGTTTCTTTTACGTGAATCTTCGCCTTACATCCATGATCTCGCCTCTTTTCACACTCCCAACATTCTACACCTTTGGTTAAATCTTTTTGTTTTACGTAGACATGATTTCAAACAAAATGCAGCGAGCACCTCTTGCATTATTGTCAAACTAAACTCCATTGTGTACTATCCTGAAGCAATGTCAAAGTAAAATAATCCCTTTTATATAACACCTCTGAGCTTTAAAATGCTGATTTATACTCACTGATGAACAAAACCCAGGGCAGCAATCTGAGTTATAAAATACTGATGAATGCTCACTGATGATTTCTATGATCCGCAGAAAGGGAAGAAAGTTAACAATAATAATCACTTGTGAAATTGAATTTTTGTTGGGGGGTGGGAAGGGGAGACGGGGGGGGGGTATTGGTTTTTGGGGGGTGTCCTGTGGGGGGTATTGTCTAGGGGGGAAATTGACCCGGGGGGAGTTATCCTAGGGAGGGGGGGTTGTCCTAGGGGGGAGTTGTCCAGTGGGGGATTGTCTGGGGGGAAAAGTCCATGGGGGGTATGTCCGGGGGGGAATTGTCCTGATACGGTATTTATCATCCATTACGATTGATAAATTATGATCTCGTACTGAACATACTTTTTTTGAGGATATACCCGAATGATCGGGGGAAAATGTTTTATCGCACTAAAAACCTAAATACATACGAAACCACAAGACTAAACCTATTAGAACGGCCTTGGACAGATGCAGAAATACTAGCAAAGTAACACAGAACAATAGAATCAGGAGAACCACAAATGAGCGAAACAAGATAACGCAATTGACCTTTGAACGAGAAAGTACCACACCGTGACAGGCACTGGGGGGGGGGGGGGGTGTGAGCTCTTCTGCCTAAAAATACTTTCACCCCACTCCCACTCATCCCATGTCAAGCGCCTGTGGGAGGTACCAAGCAGAAAGTGTCATCATGTGCCGATTTAAACCGTTCAGATCATTAGGGCTATCGGTCCGGCAGACAGCGGGCAACGGAGACGAGGACGGACGCAGACAGTGACATTGATGGGATAGGAATTGGTCAACATGCGAGCTTGGGGGCACACACACACAAACACTCACACTCACACTCGCACACGCACACACACACACACACACACACACACACACACACACACACACACACACACACACACCAATCGACCAAAACAGACGTTCTTCTTCCTCTTCAGGCTAAGAGGTACCAAGCAGAAAGTGCCATCCTGTGCCGATCTAAACCGTTCCGATCATTTGGGCTATCAGTCCAGCAGACAGCGGGCAATGGAGACAAAATTGATGGGATGAGAATTGGTCAACACACACACACACACACACACACACACACACACACACACACACACACACACACACACACACACACACACACACACACACACACACACACGTGCACACATCAAACAAAAACAAACAGAAAAACAGACCACGCAGGAACAGTCCATTACAGAACCAGAACCACTGAGCGACACAGCCCATCAGAATCATCAAAACCAGCAGTGATCGAAACAAGATAACACGCCCGCGCACAGGACCTACACAAGTTCTTCTTCCTCTTCAGGCTAAGAGGTACCAAGCAGAAAGGGCCATCCTGTACCGATCTAAACCGCGCCGATCATTAGGGCTATCAGTCCAGCAGACAGCGGGCAATGGAGACGAGGACGGACGCAGACAGTGAAATTGATGGGATGGGAATTGGTCAACATGCTGACTTGGACACTCGCAGTCGTGGCCTACAGGCAAGGACACTCACAGAAGTGCATCCTGCGCTGGTACCGAGGAGTGATGGGCGTAGGGAGGAGGTGGGGTGGGGCGGGTGGTTTACGGGGGGGGGGGGGGGGGGACTCAGGGAGGAGCAGAGAGGAGGAGGAGAGAACAAGAGATGGACACAGTATTGGGTCACCATGCCGGAGGAAATGGGGTAGAGCACGTGGGTGGTGGAGGGAGAGAAAAAGGAGAGAAGAGGAGATGAGAGAACAAGAAATGTACACAGTATCACACAATTCATTATTTGGTAAAGCACTTGTGTTTCTTTTTTTACATCATACGAGAAAATAATAAGTTTGAGCGGAGAGGCGAAAGTTAAACAATCTGCTGAATCATTGGCAAACAACTCAGTATTATCTTGAAAATAGTAACACACAATAAATGGTCATGTTTCAAAGGCAGAACAAGAAGTAAACAAAATACAATACAATAAAAAAAATTAAATATGGAGTCATCGGAGCACAACACAGTTAATGATACAATGTTTTATTTCCGGTACACACACCAAAAACGTTGAAATTTGGAAATGCAAATCAAGATGCAGAAAGAATGTTCACTGTCCTTCGTGAAAATCTTCAGAATCTAATGACTATTATTGACGGTCCTTTTGAGTACACAAAAAACGGCAAGTTTATATTAAAAGGCAAAGCAAAATATAGACAAGCTATCCAGTCATCAGTGTACATCATCATAATATGGTAAATACTTCATTGGTTTCTATTCAGAGTGCAAGAAATTCGTTTGGAAAGGTGATGAAGAGGCAGGCCAATCTATCACCAGTGCACATGAAAGTGTCTGCTACATTTTACCGCGCTTCCTCTCCAGTCCGCGAGAAATGGTAAGTCTGAAAGACAGTGGCATCGAGTGGAAGGATCGAGGCACAAGTCTGGAAGAAAGAGGGCGAGAAATGACAAGAGAAAAAGGACCTCCCACAGACACACGTCAGGACCTGCCAAAGACGTACGGACATTTTGGTCAACAGCGGCATGGGGCGGAAACAAAGGGCCACAGTGCACGAAATGAAATTAATGTTCCCTATACTTATATTAGTAACGTATCTTTTGGGAGGAGGAGGACGAGGAGGAGGAGGAGAAGGATGCGGAGGAGGACTAGAGGAAGGGTGACAGACAAAATTACGAGAGGGGCGTGAGGAGGAGAGGTGTGTACGCGTGTGTGGTGTTGGTGGGGGGGGGGGGGGGGTGACGTGTGCTAGAATGGAAACAAAGGTCTATATTGCAAAATAATGGAACTTGGGTTTCGTATACATTGTGTTCATCCTCCCCAAGCATCCTCCCCAGAGAGGGGGTGTTACTAACACTGCACAAAACGAATTGGGGGCTCCAAAAATATGAACAAAAAGTGAGAGGGAAAAAAAGAGAGTGGGAGAGAGTGAGACAGAGACAGGGAGACAGAGAGAGAGAGAGACCGAGACAGAGAGAGAGAGAGAGAGAGAGAGAGAGAGAGAGAGAGAGAGACACACACACACAAACAGACAAACAGACAGACAGACAGACAGAACTAGTCAATGGATCACAAATTATAGACTGGTGGTAAGGATAGGGAATAACGGAAGGGGGGGGGGGGGGAGGGGTAATGCCACTGGAACCACGAAGGGGAAAAATAGCGAAGGAAAAAAAATAGCAAGTTTCGGCAAGGTAGGAAAAAGTGTTAACGAAAAGGGAGGAGTAGGGAGAAGTGACGGAGCAAGAAAATCGGGGAGTGACTGAACTAGCGGAGATGGCAGGGTCTGAATCAATTTGCACTTCGATCTGGCCTTGCCCCCTCTACGTGCGATTGCAAATGTCCGGTCCGTGTAGTGCAATGGGTGCCTGCGGGCCTGGTAGCAGTACCAACAAGGAACTTAGTCGATAAATATCGACAGGGGGCCGACAAATGGTTTAAATGGGAAATGTGTGTATATGGGTGTGGGTTTGAAACAAACAAACAAACCAACCCATGTGAACCCCGGGCCGCAGGCCTTCGATGTAGTGATTGAAAAAAAAGGATGTTCTCAAATGGTTCAATTCTCATTTGGTCTGATTCTCAAATGGTACCGGTATACTCCCCCCCCCCCTCTGGCCGCAGGCCTAGGAGTAAAATTTTTATAGACACTGACCTTCTTCCCAGGGGTCATTGACCCAGTTTTAGCTATGAGAGGTGGTTCGCCCAGAGGCTGTAGAGTATACTGGGGCGGTCTCTTTGATGTCTTGAGAGGAAACTTGGCCAGGGTAGTACATGCACCAGAACTGGTGGACACCAAGGACAAACATGAAATCGAAGCAGTTTGCTTTCAGAGAGAACGGTCGTCAGCAACTCAAACTTCTCTGTTTTCTTTTTTTTTTTAAATCTGACTTTCTTTGTGGCCCCCTGACTCCGCCCCCCTCCCTCTGTAAGGACCCCCCTCCACAAGGACCGATTTTTGTCAACATTTTAAAGGTCGCTAGAGAGGGGTTCCACTGTATGACCTAACCGCTACTGGCAGACGGCCTCAATCTTCACGCGCAAAGACGAGATTAATAGGTGCTCGGTTTTGGTATTTTGAATTACATTACATTAAACCTTTGTTGGGTTTCATGGTCATGGCAACAGCCATAATAATATTACATGATGTATAATATCATATTTCAGCATATGTGAATTACATGTCATCATACTAAACTGTCATACATTTTTATTCCTACATTATTCTGATTGATCACAACCAAACCTACTATCATTGGACACATCCAAATGCAAGCGCCTGTTCTTGACAATTTCTCTCTGATCTAAATATAAAATCAGTGCAATTTCCTGGGTCGGGCTTTGCCACAGACACTCACGGTTTGGCCTGTAGGTAAAATGTACAATGTATTTTCTGATTTGTGCACAAAAGCTTTTTTTCTTTTTTCTTTTTTTTAACATAACAATGTTTAATGTCACTGTATGTTTAAAAGACCATGGTCATATTTGTAAAAAAAATGTTAAATTAGAAAATAAATAACATTTTGGTTCATGATTTTTCCTACACCTGTGCTAAAAATAAGAAATAAAAATGTCGGGTATATAAGTCACTCAAATACAGCTAGGTATGAATGGCTCGGTTTGAGTTTGTTGCAGTTGACCCTGCACAATGCGACATATCATGTTTTTGTTGAACAATTTTGACGTCACCCCTCCCATAGGGTGACGTATTTCACAACTTCCTGTGTTACACAAACTCTGTGATGACCAATTTTGACGTCACCCCTCCCATAGGGTGACGGATTTCACAACTTTCTACAGATGAACAATTTTGACGTCACCCCTCCCATAGGGTGACGGATGTCACAACTTCCTGTGTACACAAACTGATGACGTATTTCACAACAAAATGGCGCTGCCCATGGTCAACCTCGAAACTATCCGTATAGAATGGGGGCGTCCTCGCCCCCATAATGACAGTGACAGCTAGAGTGCAGGCCAGCAGTGAACGTTTTTAAGGGAAGATATAAATATGTTCTACAAAATACAAAACATGTTATTACCCAAAGTTTGGAATTCAGCCCGATGTTGCGGTTAAAAAGGCATCCACCAAATACTTTCTTTCTTTATTTGGTGTTTAACGTCGTTTTCAACCACGAAGGTTATATCGCGACGGGGGAAGGGGGAAGATGGGATAGAGCCACTTGTCAATTGTTTCTTGTTCACAAAAGCACTAATCAAAAATTTGCTCCAGGGGCTTGCAACGTAGTACAATCCACCAAATACAAGCACGCATAAACATACACGTGTATAAAAGGAGCATGGAATCAAAGAGTACAAAGTAATTTACCAGTGTAAACCATGTGACACGATTACTATCTCTGTTTTTAGCTTTTAACCACGGAAGTTGATTTCATAATCATAAATGACTTTCCAAACGTTTTGGCATGGATACAAACAATAGGAATACTTATAGAGATTGAATGTCTGCGTTCAGTACATCACAAGCATTTCAACATACAATTATCACTCAAGAAACATGGAAATCAGTGAATGTAACACATTTAAATACCAAAGTAAAATTACCATGTTGATCCATATTTTGTTTGTTCCTAGTTTCCGAGTTAACACTTTCTACCCCACCTATGTTGACCCAAGTTGGGTTTTTTAGCCGATGTCACGATTTTATCGTTCGCCTGTGTACATATTTCCCCCTCGACATATACTCAAGACTGAAATGTTGTTTCCTGGTAAAATTAAGAAGTGAAATTATTTATGGACGAAAAACATGTCAGTTTCTTGCATGTGAAGAAATTGGTGGTAAAATTTAATAGATTTCACCCCCCAAAATCGAATTCTTCGAAAACGTGTACTGAGTGGTTACGTCCCTTGAGTAAGAAGGAAAACATTTTAGGATTAATCAAATTTCTAAGTTAAATAAAACAAATTGGTTGGACAAATTTGACCCCATGAATGTAAGGTACACAAGGTCGCTCATCAGTACTATCGAAGGGTGTTTTTTTGTTCAATGTAGAGTTTATACTAGATCAACGAGGCCGAGAAGCGAAATATCAACACGGCGAAAGATGAAAACGTCACACCGAGACCAGCCGTGCTGCAGCAGGTCACTCAGAATTGTAGTTTGTTCGTTTGTTTGCTTAACGCCCAGTCCACCACGAAGGGCCCTATCAGGGCGGTGCTGCTTTGACATTTAACGTGCGCCACACACAAGACAGAAGTCGCAGCACAGGCTTCATGTCTCACCCAGTCACATTATTCTGACACCGGACCAACCAGTCCTAGCACTAACCCCATAATGCCAGACGCCAGGCGGAGCAGCCACTAGATTGCCAATTTTAAAGTCTTAAGTATGACCCGGCCGGGGTTCGAACCCACGACCTCCCGCCCACTGGGCGGACGCCTAATTACCACTAGGCCACTGTGTTGCGGTCAGAATTGTAGTAACTGTGTAGTAACTGTATATCAACACGCTGGAATGCAGGCGTTAGATGGACGTTACAGGAAGCGACTGAAGCTAACAGTCTGAGCGAATATATCCAGAACCTGGTCAGATAGAGCCGTATGAGTGGGTACGGATATATCCGTACCTGGGAGACAATGAGTTAATTACGAGGAGCTTATTGATTTTTGGTATGTCCGTTCTCCGTCCGTCCGTCTGTACGTTCTTCGCACATTATGAGACATTACTCTTAAAACCGAAGTATGAAAACCATTTTTTAACTATATCTCGCATTATCACAACTGTGCCAGCAGTTTTCACGATTTCTAGTTTGTCTGCCCAAGGTCAGGGTCAATTGGAAACAAAATCTGGATCAACGTGGTCAATAATAACAAATAAGACTTTCTTTGTAGATGTATTTGCTTCCAATCAAAATTATCCCAACGGAAAAGACCTACCTTATTGAATATACAAAAAGTAAGCATCTATATATATATACGACTAGTGTCTGTCTGTGTGTCTGTCTGTCTGTGCGCGATGCGCGGCCAAGGTTCTCGATGGATCTGTTTCAAATTTGGTGATCATATTCAGGTACACCCTGGACACAACCTGGTCGATGAGATATTTCAACACGTGCTCTCAGCGCGCAGCGCGGAACCGATTTTGGTTCCACCTCAGCTATTTTGGTTCCACCTCAGCTTACCCGGGCCCCCATACCGACACACCATAGCCGCTACACCACATCACAACGCCAAAGTTCTCGGTGGTTCTTTTTCAAATTTGGACACCGTATTCAGCTACACCCC
>NC_090255.1:33969824-33982324 GCF_037325665.1 Littorina saxatilis
GAATTCTTAGGACAAAAAAAATGTAGTGCAGAAATTGGATTAACAAAACTGATACGGCGAATATTAGCTAAATATTTTAGCGTAGACACTTTTACCAATTTTAAAGCGTCCACTATGAAAACGTTTCATTGCGAACAACGGACAAAGAAGTTTAAGGTCAAGCTCCTGAAGTTATTTCAGTGCGCACGTTTAGAGATTAGTAGATAAAAAAATGTCGATTGGGTTCTACTCAAAAAGAAACAGGCTTGACCAAACAGTGAACGATATAAACCGGCTGCTCTGAGCAAGCGCTCCATCCTCAGATTGACCGCACAGTACCAGAAAAGACAGGCCTGCAGCATTGATGTGGGTGTTTTGTGTTCGGAAAACAAAAACAACACCAGAAGCAGCGACAAAATCAGGAGACAAGATCATGTTATTGTGAAAGCGATCTTCAGTTTCAGCTGAACAACTCACATGAAGTCGGTGACGTAGGTATAAGGTAAGGCACGTGCTAAAGAAACGTCGGCTGGTGACCTTTAAGACCTTAAGGCCTGCCTTAATTGAGCCCCAAGTTAACTATATACAAAGTCTTTTTACTGAAAATTCAGTGCCAAAGCTTCGTACGGCAAGCTTCGCGAAGTCGACTTGGCCCAATTAATATCAGGCTGAAGGCTGCAGCAAAAGGAGTTGGCATGTACCAACTGGATGAGACAGAAAGCCATGTAATGGCTGTCAAAATGTTGAAGAACTTCTCTTCCCCTTCGCATGGAAGACAGCAAAATGCTACGACCGACGGCGACAGGCGTTCAAGCGCGCAAAGTCCAGGAACCCCACAATGCTGTGAACGCTGTGCACAGACGACAGGGAATTACCCAAAAATGAAGTCTATACTCTTCTCGTGGGGTTGTTATGCCAGAAGGAAAAGAGAGGAGAGAAACCTTCCAAAACCATGAATAAATGTAGAATGTAATCAGCAATATTAAACGTGAAAGAATATGGCCAACCAAACATGCAAATAAAAAAGCAGTCTTTATTCATAAGATGATATGGAAACGAAAGAAATGCAAGAACTACACAAGACGAAACCATTCAGAAGTTGTCATAATCTTTGATTTTCTTTCACTGGTCCATATACGTCTGGACTACACAGACAAATACAATACCAACGCTAATGTCGATATGTCAACACTTGAACGCCTACGTACACGTGCAACCAAAGACTAAAAACAAGATTGTTGTCAACACAAAAGCACAGATCGACATGTTTCAAGAAGAAGCAATCAGGAACCCATCCCATCAAAAGCCTGTAGAGATACTGTGTGGCGTATATTCCCTCGAAAATAAAGATGTATCAGAAAAAGTATTGCTGAGTATGGATGACGAAACCCAAAACATGAATGACTCGACATCACACATACCGGCAGACGTCAAAACGGTCTGCATCCACTGGCTGATGGAAAACCGCGCAATGCCAGATAACAAGAAGAATCCACTGAAAGCTTGTCACAATCTTTTAGGAGCTGCTTGTCCCTCGTCTGATTGGAAGCTAGCAAGATGACACTGCCTTCACGAAAATAGAGAAAACACAGCAGACGACATATTGCAGAGATGCAGTCTTTTTTCATGTGAAAGTTAACGTGTAATGAAAGGAGTTTTGGGCGAGGAAAGCCCGAGATATTCAAACCAGCATCAAATAAGTTGGATATGTCCATTAGTGGGATGCAGGTTGGACCAAATCAATGGATTTTCTTTTGAACATTTTAGACGAAAAACTGACGGTATGCGTCCCTAGCTAGGAGGACATGAGATCACGCGATGCTATCGTAGAGGAACCAAAATCTCCTTCGGCTATGAAAGTAATTTGAAGAGATGTTTGTTCATTGGCCTTTACTTCAAGGGAGCACTGCAACATGTCATCGCAGAACATATCTTATGTTCACAGAGACACAGCAAGTAAACACAGCTGATGACAAGATGAAGATGTATTTATCGGTTCAAGGACAATCCCCCCCCCCCCCCCCGGCCTTCACCCCCCTGGACTTTCCCCACCAGACAATCCCCCCTGAACATTTCCCCCCCTAGGACTTCTCCCCCCTAGGACTTCTCCCCCCGTCAATTCCCCCCCGGACTTATCCCCCCGGGTCTATCCCCCCCCCCCGGACAATACCACCCTGGGTATTCATTTCATAATAGTTTCTTTAATCATCGTTGTTATCACACTTGAAGAGTAAGGCGCACGTGAGCTAACATTTATTGTAATTCAATCAAGTTTGCGTTTTAATGAAACAGATCCTGTGATTGGTCAGAATGCCACAACTCATTAAAAATTACCGGTCATTAATTGTCGATACCACTCGCTAAAAAATCTATTAACAACCTGCTGGCGAGGCGCATTGATACAGCCTCAACTAGTCTCGGTTAGCTTTGAGGGTCATTTTACAGATAGAGAATACTACATGGCTTGCTGTGTCGTACCAGATTTACACGAGTTGGTTTTTTAAATATTGAACTGCGAGCGAAAGCGAGCTGTTCACTATTTGAAAGAGCAACGAGTGTAGCAATGTAGTATTCTGTTTATCCTACATACTGTACTTACGTGTATTTTACTGAAAATGTCTTGCAGACGAGGCAGCTAAATGAAAGACGCTTGTTTTGGAACCTCGATCTCTTCTAAAGCCTCGTGCAATCTATTACGTCAAAGCAAAGAAACGTCACTCTGAAAGTGTGGCGTGACGTGACGTGACGTGTTAGTTCTAAAGATTCCTCGAGGGTAGTTAGCGAGCGCAATTTTTGTTTCTATAATGACGTTTGTCTCGGTGACTTTGGCATCATAAGCAGTGGAAAAACAGGTCCCTGCCAGACTTGCTTGACATGACCTCATTTACATGATATACACACGTGTAATTTGAACGATTATTATCTCACGGGTGTCTCTCTCACGTATGTAGGATAAATACAGATCTCTGCACAGTATCTCTGGAAATATGAAGGCCAACGAAATACCGAGACCATAAGGTATGCGAAGTGATGACGTCGAATAAGTGACGTAAGTTGACGCATGAATTCTTCCGGACTAGGTCAGTCAATTTCAAAGATCGCTTTTGTGATGAAAAGAATTTGTTTTGGAGTTTGCTGTCCAGAAACCCGTCAAAAAAGAAGGGAAAATGTATGTGAAAGAAAACAAAACAGGAGCAGAGTGATAAGATGGGAATACAGAGACATATTTCTTGGGACTTGACCCTTGCAGGTAGGTGGACTGAAAGTAGTGTGTGAACAGAACAGAACCAATTCTGTCTGTTTACCATCGCATGAAAGCAGGAAAGAGATCGTCGTCAGATTGAATTACAATAACATTAACATGCTTCCATTTGAAACTTCTCGGTCTTCATCGTGGATTGACGCCCTCCCAAAGTCTAATTGAAGCCGATCCGTCGCTTCGCTCCGTCGACGTCGGGCTTCAATTCCCTTTGGTCGGGCGTCAATCCACGATAACGACCTCGAAGTTTCAAATGGAAGCATGTTAATGTGTAATTATCTTCCCACCAAACACTCCGTGAACTGTATATAATTGAAAAAATTGTTGCGGGACAGTCTTGAAGGTTCCATCTGAGTACCATTGAGTTGATTGACGTGATGATGCCAGTAAAGCCAAACTGTCGTCGGTCGCGAAAATCGTCAATCTATCATCGTCACCTTCTCCACTGTCGTAGGCGAGAAAAGACGCACCTGTTGTCGTTTCTTTGTAACTCTGCGGGAGGACAATTTCAGCTTTGGATCTGGGTACTTGCTCGGGTCCGCCGGATTTTTCTCTGTTACGTCTAACAGCGCGTCTGAGATTTTCGATGGAAGGCAACTGTGAAGCAGCATTCATTGTAGTGTTCGCCATCTCGCGAGAAATCATTTGCTGTGGTGCCTCTTCTGTTGTTTCAGCTTTTCTCTTTGGTGATTCCCTCAACTTTACAATATCACCTCTTCCTCGGTTTTCAGAATGGTTGTGGTCATTGATTTTCTTCTTCAGCTGTGTTTCTTTTACGTGAATCTTCGCCTTACATCCATGATCTCGCCTCTTTTCACACTCCCAACATTCTACACCTTTGGTTAAATCTTTTTGTTTTACGTAGACATGATTTCAAACAAAATGCAGCGAGCACCTCTTGCATTATTGTCAAACTAAACTCCATTGTGTACTATCCTGAAGCAATGTCAAAGTAAAATAATCCCTTTTATATAACACCTCTGAGCTTTAAAATGCTGATTTATACTCACTGATGAACAAAACCCAGGGCAGCAATCTGAGTTCTAAAATACTGATGAATGCTCACTGATGATTTCTATGATCCGCAGCAAGGGAAGAAAGTTAACAATAATAATCACTTAATTGTGAAATTGAATTTGTTTTGGGGGGTGGGAAGGGGAGACGGGGGGGGGGGGGGGTATTGGTTTGGGGGGAAAATTGTGTAGGGGGGAAATTGACCCGGGGGGAGTTATCCTAGGGGGGGGGGGGGTTGTCCTAGGGGGGAGTTGTCCAGGGGGGATTGTCTGGGGGGAAAAGTCCAGGGGGGATATGTCCGGGGGGGAATTGTCCTGATACGGTATTTATCATCCATTACGATTGATAAATTATGATCTCGTACTGAACATACTTTTTTTGAGGATATACCCGAATGATCGGGGGAAATGTTTTATCGCACTAAAAACCTAAATACATACGAAACCACAAGACTAACCCTATTAGAACGGCCTTGGACAGATGCAAAAATACTAGCAAAGTAACACAGAACAATAGAATCAGGAGAACCACAAATGAGCGAAACAAGATAACGCAATGGACCTTTGGACGAGAAAGTACCACACCGTGACAGGCACTGGGGGGGGGGGGGGGGTGTGAGCTCTTCTGCCTAAAAATACTTGCACCCCACTCCTCCCGTGTCAAGCGCCTGTGGGAGGTACCAAGCAGAAAGTGTCATCATGCATGTGCCGATCTAAACCGTTCAGATCATTATTAGGGCTATCGGTCCAGCAGACAGCGGGCAACGGAGACGAGGACGGACGCAGACAGTGAAATTGATGGGATGGGAATTGGTCAACATGCGAGCTTGGGGGCACACACACACACACACACAAACACTCACACTCACACTCGCACACGCACAAACACTCACACTCACACACACACACACACACACACACACACACACACACACACCAAACAAAATCGACCAAAACAGACGTTCTTCTTCCTCTTCAGGCTAAGAGGTACCAAGCAGAAAGTGCCATCCTGTGCCGATCTAAACCGTTCCGATCATTTGGGCTATCAGTCCAGCAGACAGCGGGCAATGGAGACAAAATTGATGGGATGAGAATTGGTCAACACACACACACACACACACACACACACACACGTGCACACATCAAACAAAAACAAACAGGAAAAACAGACCATGCAGGAACAGTCCATTACAGAACCAGAACCACTGAGCGACACAGCCCATCAGAATCATCAGAACCAGCAGTGATCGAAACAAGATAACACGCCCGCGCACAGGACCTACCCAAGTTCTTCTTCCTCTTCAGGCTAAGAGGTACCAACCAGAAAGTGCCATCCTGTACCGATCTAAACCGCGCCGATCATTAGGGCTATCAGTCCAGCAGACAGCGGGCAATGGAGACGAGGACGGACGCAGACAGTGAAATTGATGGGACGGGAATTGGTCAACATGCTGACTTGGACACTCGCAGTCGTGGCCTACAGGCAAGGACACTCACAGAAGTGCATCCTGCGCTGGTACCGAGGAGTGATGTGCGTAGGGAGGAGGCGGGGTGGGGCGGGTGGTTTACGGGGGGGGGGGGGGACTCAGGGAGGAGCAGAGAGGAGGAGGAGAGAACAAGAGATGGACACAGTATTGGGTCACCATGCCGGAGGAAATGGGGTAGGGCACGTGGGTGGTGGAGGGAGAGGAAAAGGAGAGAAGAGGACATGAGAGAACAAGAAATGTACACAGTATCACACAATTCAGTATTTGGTAAAGCACTTGTGTTTCTTTTTTACATCATACGAGAAAATAATAAGTTTGAGCGGAGAGGCGAAAGTTAAACAATCTGCTGAATCATTGGCAAACAACTCAGTATTATCTTGAAAATAGTAACACACAATAAATGGTCATGTTTCAAAGGCAGAACAAGAAGTAAAAAAAAACCAATACAATAAAAAAATTAAATATGGAGTCATCGGAGCACAACACAGTTAATGATACCATGTTTTGTTTCCGGTACACACACCAAAAACGTTGAAATTTGGAAATGCAAATCAAGATGCAGAAAGAATGCTCACTGTCCTTCGTGAAAATCTTCAGAATCTAATGACTATTATTGACGGTCCTTTTGAGTACACAAAAAACGGCAAGTTTATATTAAAAGGCGAAGCAAAATATAGACAAGCTATCCAGTCATCAGTGTACATCATCATAATATGGTAAATACTTCATTGGTTTCTATTCAGAGTGCAAGAAATTCGTTTGGAAAGGTGATGAAGAGGCAGGCCAATCTATCACCAGTGCACATGAAAGTGTCTGCTACATTTTACCGCGCTTCCTCTCCAGTCCGCGAGAAATGGTAAGTCTGAAAGACAGTGGCATCGAGTGGAAGGATCGAGGCACAAGTCTGGAAGAAAGAGGGCGAGAAATGACAGGAGAAAAAGGACCTCCCACAGACACACGTCAGGACCTGCCAAAGACGTACGGACATTTTGGTCAACAGCGGCATGGGGCGGAAACAAAGGGCCACAGTGCACGAGATGAACTTAATGTTCCCTATACTTATATTAGTAACGTATCTTTTGGGAGGAGAAGGACGAGGAGGAGGATGAGAAGGATGCGGAGGAGGACTAGAGGAAGGGTGACAGACAAAACAAGTTACGAGAGGGGCGTGAGGGGGAGAGGTGTGTACGCGTGTGTGGTGTTGGTGGGGGGGGGGGGGAAGGGGGGTGGGTGACGTGTGCTAGAATGGAAACAAAGGTCTATATTGCAAAATAATGTAACTTGGGTTTCGTATACATAGTGTTCATCCTCCCCAAGCATCCTCCCCAGAGAGGGGGTGTTACTAACACTGCACAAAACGAATTGGGGGCTCCAAAAATATGGAAAAAAAGTGAGAGGGAAAAAAGAGAGTGGGAGAGAGTGAGACAGAGACAGGGAGACAGAGAGAGAGAGAGACCGACACAGAGAGAGAGAGAGACAGAGAGAGAGACAGAGAGAGAGAGACAGAGACACACACAAACAGACAGACAGACAGACAGAACTAGTCAATGGATCACAAATTATAGACTGGTGGTAAGGATAGGGAATAACGGAAGGGGGGGGGGGGGGTAATGCCACTGGAACCACGAAGGGGAAAAATAGCGAAGGAAAAAAAATAGCAAGTTTCGGCAAGGTAGGAAAAAGTGTTAACGAAAAGGGAGGAGTACGGGGAGAAGTGACGGAGCAAGAAAATCGGGGAGTGACTGAACTAGCGGAGATGGCAGGGTCTGAATCAATTTGCACTTCGATCTGGCCTTGCCCCCTCTACGTGCGATTGCAAATGTCCGGTCCGTGTAGTGCAATGGGTGCCTGCGGGCCTGGTAGCAGTACCAATGACAGTGACAGCTAGAGTGCAGGCCAGCAGTGAACGTTTTTAAAGGAAGATATAAATATGTTCTACAAAATACAAAACATGTTATTACCCAAGGTTTGGAATTCAGCCCGATGTTGCGGTTAAAAAGGCATCCACCAAATACAAGCACGCGGCATAAACATACACATGTATAAAAGGAGCATGGAAACAAAGAGTAGGGGAAGGGCCCCTAATATGGACCACTTTTTGTTTATTGCTGATAACTAGCTTGTTTTCTTGCGAAGAAGTTTCATTTTGTGGTTGGTAGTCCTTCTCTCTTAGTTTAACAGTTAGGCCTAATTAGAGTGAAATAGCTTTGATAGACATTCAGCAAAAATTAAATACAAATAAAATTGCCTTTAGTTTTTATTTTCTTCGATTTGTTGAAGGTGGTCCATATTAGGGGACTCACACATACTTTGCGGTTTTGCTATTATTTTTTGTTTGCAGTAGAAACTCGGGGTACACACTGTTAAAATGTAACAAATACTGTCTTAGCTGTCATAATATATAGCCATTTTTGTGTTATGAAAGCTTTGGCTGTGGACAGAAACGGGTCCGTTTTAGGCGGCAAATTTAGAGTGAACGCTGCCAAAAGTGAAAAAAAGCGAAAAAGCCAAACGGTTTTGAGGTTTGTGTTTCTGCAACTGTTTTGACATGTGTAACTTATCCAGAGAGGGTGAATAAAGCGAATGAAATTGTTTTGAGCGCTCTAGCGCCGTTAGTTTGTCAGAACAGGAGGTGGTCCATATTAGGAGCCGGTCCATATTAGGAGCCTTTCCCCTACAAAGTAATTTACCAGTGTAAACCATGTGACACGATTACTATCTCTGTTTTTAACTTTTAACCACGGAAGTTGATTTCATAATCATAAATGCCTTTCCAAACGTTTTGGCATGGATACAAACAATAGGAATACTTATAGAGATTGAATGTCTGCGTTCAGTACATCACAAGCATTTCAACATACAATTATCACTCGTGAAACATGGAAATCAGTGGATGTAACACATTTAAATACCAAAGTAATACGACCATGTTGATCCATATTTTGTTTTTTCCTAGTTTCCGAGTTAACACTTTCTATCCCACCTATGTTGACCCAAGTTGGGTTTTTTAGCCGAGACCAGCTGTGCTGCAGCAGGTCACTCAGAATTGTAGTTTGTTCGTTTGTTTGTTTAACGCCCAGTCCACCACGAAGGGTGATATCAGGGCGGTGCTGCTGAGACAGTTTAACCTGCGCCACACTCAAGACAGAAGTCGCAGATCAGGCTTCATCTCCTTCCCAGTCACAGTTTACTGACACCGAGCCGACCAGTTCTAGCACTAACCCCGTAATGCCAGACGCCAGGCAGGGCAGCCACTAGATT
Source organism: Littorina saxatilis (assembly GCF_037325665.1). Lineage (NCBI taxonomy): Eukaryota > Metazoa > Mollusca > Gastropoda > Littorinimorpha > Littorinidae > Littorina > Littorina saxatilis. The sequence goes on from NC_090255.1 coordinate 33,978,824, forward strand.
GCCAATTTTCAAGCCTTAGGTATTACCCGGCCGGGGTTCGAACCCACGACCTCCAGCTCACTTGGCGGACGCCTTACCACTAGGCCACTGTGTTGCGGTCAGAATTGTAGTAACTGTGTAGTAACTGTATATCAACACGCTGGAATGCATGCGTTAGATGGACGTTACAGGAAGCGACTGAAGCTAACAGTCTGAGCGAATATATCCGGAAGCTGGTCAGATAGAGCCGTATGAGTGGGTACGGATATATCCGTACCTGGGAGACAATGAGTTAATTGCGAGGAGCTTATTGATTTTTGGTATGTCTGTTCTCCCTCTGTCCGTCTGTACGTTCTTCGCACATTATGAGGCATTACTCTAAAAACCGAATTATGAAAACCATTTTTTTTAACTATATCTCGCATTATCACAACTGTGCCAGCAGTTTTCACGATTTCTAGTTTGTCTGCCCAAGGTCAGGGTCAATATTTGGAAACAAAATCTGGATCAACGTGGTCAATAATAACAAATAAGACTTTCTTTGTATTTGCTTCCAATTATAATTATCCCAACGGAAAAGACCTACCTTATTGAATATACAAAAAGTAAGCATATAGATATATACATGGAAAAATGACAAAAACACCAATCAAAACAATATTCAGCAGAAGCTCACGAAAAGTACCGCTTTGCACAAACATTTATGTACATAGCGTACCGTATCTCCCTGCCCCGTCATAGGTAAATTGGTCCTGAGAGGACGTAAAACTCAACTAGTGTAGTTAAACTTATTTGGATAAGGCCTACAAAAAAAATAGGTGTGGTTACGGTAACCCGACCTACCCTATTTTTGGGGGCCGACCCTATAACTTTTTATTACATTTGTCAAAAAAATACCCCAAAAAACAAGTAAACGAGTGCAAAAAACGCAATGAAAGCGAAAGCGCCCGAGTCGCACACTTATTTCCCTGTCAAGTAGGTTTAATTTGTACATATTAGAAAAAAAAATTTTAAAAAAAAAAGTGATTGCCTACCTTCCTACCCTATTTTTTTGGGCTATGTTACCGTAACCACACCGATTATTTTTTTTGGCCTAATACAAAATGGCAAGGTCAAAGTAAGACCACATAGTAACATAAAGTACAACCGCGTCCCCCACATTTGACAAAAGGGTTACACTCGTAGACTGTAGTTGTCAAGTCTCAAGCTTGTCATATAGTTTACGACACTAAAATAAAATAAAAGAGGTATTGTACATGAAAATGTTAATGTCCATTGTAGCTCAAACACATAACAGTTTATAAGGAATATTGTAACAATCAATGGTACTTATTAAACGCCCTACATGATGTGCTTGGCAACAAAAACAAAAACAAAAAACAAAAAACAGGAACTACTTAATCTTCACACGCCTTGAAATGTATGCGTCTGTACTGCCTACATGTGCTAATTAATCTTGCTCTACCTAAAGGCAGCGCATAAACTTTTGCAAGAACCCTCGTCCTGTCAAGTAAGCCGACAACGACCATGTAAAGAAACACAAAGCTAAAGTAATTTTCGAAAGCGACGGTCAAAAATGTCTCTTTTGCTTAACCGACGCACACACAAAAACTAATTTCAGCTGCATTTAAATATTTTCGAGAACTTTCTCGTGTAAGTTTTTATCAATACACAACATAAAAAGGCAGATGATGTTTTCTCACAACAGTCAAAAACACTTGGTCTTTTTATTGTCAGAGTTGAATTTCGCTTATGCTCGCCTCATTGAAGTATTTTGAAAATAATGAGAATTTGTTTCACTGAAATTTGAATGTTGAATAAGAATATTTTCAAAGTAAACTGATCGTTCACCAACGATAATCTGCATTTATTTCATGCATGTGTGTGTCTGTGTCTGTGTGTGTGTGTGTGTGTGTGTAGGTGTCTATACGGGAACCTAGGTGTTTGGGCAGGAACATATAGATGGTTTTTCCGGAACTTTGGAGGGAACCTTAGAACATGTTGCAGGATTTTCGGGAAGGTTCCAGGGAACTCTCCAACATTTTCTGAACCAAGACAGGTTCCCATAAAAGTACCAACAAATTTATGCAAATTTTATGAAATCGCAGTTATCTCCCTTTGACTAAGGTAAATATTTTCGCATTGGCACCAGTCTGTGCCCTTCAACTCGTCACTGTGTTGCCTTCTCTCTCTCTTGTTTGAGTTTGATTTTATTTTTATTTAACTTTTGATTTGAACTTAGTTTGTTTTTATTTGAATTTTTTAAATTTGAATTTTTTTATTTGATTTTATTTTGCCTTGTTTAATGTTTTTTGTTTGATTTTTTATTTGATAATTTTAATAGTGTTTTTGTTTGTTATTTTATTTGATTTGAATTTTGTTTGTTTGTTGACATTTTAGATTCTATTTTCATCTCCCTCGGGAGAAATTTCGGGCAGCCCTCTCAACGAAGGCAAACTCGCAACTTTGGAGTGCACCAGACCCAACCTAGTTAACATTATATTTTTTTTAGAATATTTTTGAGGGGGAGGGGGGGGGGCAGACCGGAGAACCTGGAGTAAAGCCCCAAAATGTGGCCCGAGTTGAAAATGAAATAAAATTGTATTATTATCTCTCTATCTCTTAATGGAAACAAGAAGCGAAGTCTGTTAGCACATTGCGCTGGTTCGAATCTCGGATTGGGGAGGCAATATAATGTTGCTCCATAACTGAAAACTGGTTCGCTGTTGTCAGTATTTTTTTTAAAGGTTAACTGCTTTATTATTCCTCTTTCAGAGTTTTTTTATTACCCAAATACCTGCATGTATCTTTCTTTCTTTCTTTATTTGGTGTTTAACGTCGTTTTCAACCTGCATGTATCACATTCATATTGTTGCATATTAAATTATTAAACCATGTTCTCAAACATGCATACATAAGGCGATGTTTTCGTATTTAGATAGACATAGAACAGAAGATGTAATTTGGAAAAATACTAAAATAAAGGAATGAGAACAAGCAGGGGCGGATCAGTTGCTTTGTAAGGAGGGGGGGTGCACTTTGAGTCGAAAGTGAATGTGATGGGCGCGAAGCGCCCGAATTTGCTAGGGGGATCCGGGGGCATGCCCCCCCCGAAAAAAATGTTTGGCCCAAAGAAGCAAAATGGTGCCATCTGGTGCCATTTGAACTTAGAAATGGTCATAGAATCAGCTTTCCATTTTTTTTTTACATTTTTATTTTCGGGGGGGGGGGGGCACGTGCCCCCTGTGCCCCCCTCCTCGTCCGCCCCTGACAAGCATGGGTGTAAAGGAGTAGGAATGAGAGACAAAGAGAGCAATTTGGTATAAGAACAATCTTGTTCCTATGCAACTAAAGAAGTTGTGGCAGTTTAAAAACGGTCATTATGGACTAAGCAGTACTTGAATAAATTCATTATAATTTCCAAGAGAGATAACTCATGATATAGTGTGTTTTACCTGCCCTTGTATAATTGTTAGTAGTTTGGGTGCGACCTGATAGGTATTTGTGTGTGAACACTTGCCC
>NC_090255.1:33987324-34032324 GCF_037325665.1 Littorina saxatilis
GTTTATCAATTATTGAACACAAAATATGGTGAAAAATATTGCAAGCGCCCTCTGCGTCACTACAATTGAATACGCTATAAAACGGGGCTTGGTTAAGGTCAAAGAAAAAGGCAGATTCATCAAAATACTTGAAATTTCTGTATTCGATTGTTGTGTGGCCTTTATGACGTGATTTTGGCAATCTAAGAGAAATCGAGCAAAAAACAGAATGATGGTCACTAAAACTGGAATGCACTACTTGCGCATTTGCAACGATATTCTTACTATCAGTGTAAATATGATCAATCAGGGTTGATGAAGTATTTGTTTCTCTTGTAGGGGTTTTAACCAGCTGATGAAGACCAAACAGAGCAGTGGTTGAGCACCACGTTGTTTGAGGCCTGAGTAGGTTAATGTTAAAATCGCCAAGCAATACAACATTCTCGTCACGAGCCTTCACTCTGTCCATCATAGAAACAAAATCATCAATCCACCTTGACGTTTCAGCAGGGTTACGATACACATAGCCAATAAGCAAGGGAGAGGATTTGTCATGTTTTAGTTCCAACCACATACATTCAACATTTTCATCTTCAAGATCAGTTCTACGTTTGACAATCCCAGCAATGGACTGATGAACATAAACAGCGATGCCTGTTTGGCCTACTCGTGCATTGTCCCGTCGTAAAACCGAATAATTCGGAATAATAACAAAGCTGTCTGAGATACGCGAATCTAGACGCGTTTCACTTACACCGAAGAGCTGTACCAGCTCTGGTTGCTGGTTTAGCAATACACAGACATCATGTACTTTGTTGACTAAATGATAAATATTTACATGCCCTATACGGAGAACAGTGTTTGATGTTGTTGACATTAGGACGAAGTGCAATATTGTAACAAACAGCAGTAGATAATAAAGCAAGGAAAATCCGGAAATATGAGTATCCGGAGCAGTCAAAACAACAGTTCTAGTATATCATAAACGCACAAGGATTTCTCCAAGTAAATGTCAAGATTCCCACAACACGAATTATAGTTGCTATTTAGAACAGGATGATACAGGATGAGATAGCAGCACACAAAGGTATGCAATCAAAAATAAAGAAACAAATTGTTGCTTAAAAATGAAGGGTGACCGAACAAAAGGTAAAGCAAATCCCACAACAAACAATGGGATACTAGATAATATAAGCTTAAATGCAAGATGAACAAAACGTTCACAGAAATTAAGGAGACCAGCCGCTTTCTTTGCGGATGAAAATAAGCCAATGGCTTCAGGGCACGACACATACAATGCCGTCACTATAGCGTGACCGACCTGAGGCACGTATAAGAAGCGAGCACGTCCAAGTCAGGTCACGAATTTAGCTGTAGAACACAGTTAACAAAGTTAGTTTGAAGATTCCTCAATATGATGAAGGCAGCGCGATTATGCTCACACACAATGCAGGGCTGGTACACAGTTGAAGATCTATCCTTAAAGACACAGTCCACCTTTTCTCTTCTCACGGGTTTTGCTACGAAGCAAAAACAAAAGGGGTTTTAAACGTAGGTTCACAACTCCAGTTACCATAGAACACGAACCTGTGCACAATATCACGATAGTGATAAGTTTAGACACACAGAATCGTCACGGTAACTCACTTGCCCTTTTGAGTTTCTCAAATAATAGTGAGCGAGAGAGAGAGAGAGAGAGAGAGAGAGAGAGAGAGAGAGAGAGAGAGAGAGAGAGAGAGAGAGAGAGAGAGAGAGAGAGAGAGAGAGAGGCAGAGACAGGACTGAACTAGAAAAGGTTTCGATGACCGTGGGCGGAGCTTTGTGCAGAGGCTGATCACGTGGTCAGGTGAACCAATGGCAACGCGACCCTTTTACGGCCTCTCTATTGTCCAATGTGTGTACTCTATGACCCCTTGAAAACTTCAGCGATTGGTGTGAAGTGTCCTCTTTAGAGAGGGTGAGTTCAGCGGTTAATTACTTTTAACATACTTACCTGAACACATTCATTCCTTCCTTATAAACGATTCAGAGAAAATACCCCCCTTTCTATACACCCACCCCCTTGCATTTTGAAATATCCTAACATTATCTGAAATTGAAGCTGGCGTTAGAAAACATGACTGAAACCCCACCGCTGTTATTATCCTTCCCGATAAAAGAAGAGATACACGAAAATAACGGCCGTTTTCTCAAGGCATATATGTACATACGTGTCGAGGCTGTCCAAATGAAGTGCTACCTGAATTTAACTCTTTAAAAAAAAACTAATATTGATTTGCTAGATTAACATAACATCGCTACCCGAACCGATTTTTATTGAAAATAAACACTTTTTTAAGCTCATATATAGACGACGCATATGTGTAGTAGGTTTGTCGGAACTTTGGCGGAGTAATTTGATAGAGTTTTTAGATTGTGTCAACGACTGTAGACGTGATGTAAGGCTACTCCCTAATGGACCAAGTTCCGTGGGACTGAAGAATCATCAACCGATGTGAACTGCTATTTGTTTAGGTGGATCAGTCTTTCCCCATCGGCAGCCCTGTAAGCTTACATTTACTGAAAAAAATCCTGTTTCATTTTTACATTTAGTCAAGTTTTGACTAAATGTTTTAACGTAGAGGGGGGAATCGAGACGAGGGTCGTGGTGTGTGTGTGTGTGGGTGTGTGTGTGTGTGTGTGTGTGTGTGTGTGTGTGTGTGTCTGTCTGTCTGTCTGTCTGTCTGTCTGTCTGTCTGTCTGTGTGTGTAGAGCGATTCAGACTAAACTACTGGACCGATCTTTATGAAATTTGACATGAGAGTTCCTGGTTATGATATCCCCAGATATATTTTTTCATTTTTTTGATAAATGTCTTTGATGACGTCATATCAGGATTTTCGTGAAAGTTGAGGCGGAACTGTCACGCCCTCATTTTTTAACCAAATTGGTTGAAATTTTGGTCAAGGAATGTTCGACAAAGCCCGGACTTTGGTATTGCATTTCAGCTTGGTGGCTTAAAAATTAATTAATAACTTTGGTCATTAAAATTCTAAAAATTGTAAAAAAAATATTCTTTTTATAAAACGATCCAAATTTACGTTCATCTTATTCTCCATCATTTGCTGATTCCAAAAACATATAAATATGTTATATTTGGATTAAAAACAAGCTCTGAAAATTAAATACATAAAAACTATTATCAAAATTAAATTTTCAAAATCAATTTAAAAACACGTTCATCTTATTCCTTGTCGGTTCCTGATTCCAAAAACATATAGATATGATATGTTTGGATTAAAAACACGCTCAGAAAGTTAAAACGAAGAGAGGTACAGAAAAGCGTGCTATCCTTCTAAGCGCAACTACTACCCCGCTCTTCTTGTCAATGTCACTGCCTTTGCCGTGAGCGGTGGACTGACGATGCTACGAGTATATACGGTCTTGCTGCGTTGCATTGCGTTCAGTTTCATTCTGTGAGTTCGACAGCTACTTGACTAAATGTTGTATTTTCGCCTTACGCGACTTGTTTATTTTGAGGTAATCGATAATAGCGTGGCATGAAAAACAATTTTATGAAAACCCGGTGAAAACATATCGCTCCAATGAATGTTGTTCATCATGTGCGAGGTCGGGAAAAGTGTTACACATATCCCGTGAAAACGAAGAGTGTACAGATAAAACTGAAAAGGAATTAAAGCGGAGAAGTCGGCAACTCAGTCAAACCACCTCTAAAAAAGTGACAAATAGTACTAAACTATCGACTACTAATTAAAGGTTCATTTGATTTTGTAACCAAGAATTTAGTTTTTGTTTTTAACGGCACCATTAAGTTAAAATGAAATGCATCTTTTCTGGTTCACATTTAAATAAATTAAAAAAAAATAAAATACCTACCTTTCTTGTTTTTTTATTCACATTTAAATAGTGAGCATTATATCTTTTACACTTAACGAATACTGCATCCCGGTATCAGCATGCTTATTATACAATAAAATAAAAACAGCGCTAGCAAACCATCAACATAATTAATTTCCTTGTAAATCTGTTTTGCTTTTTTCTTTCTTTTTTTATTTGTGTGGGGTGTTTTTTTGCGTGTTTATTTTGGGGAGAGTCTTTTATTGTTCCTCAAAAGCTCTTTGGTCAATATCCCTTTAACTTTGAACTACCGTGGCAACTCACCGGAAAAAAGAGCAACTCATGCGATCGAGGAAAAACCTGAAGAATGCCGATGTCACCAAACTGTTCACGAACCTGGAATCGCCGGCCCTAAAGAGAGGAGACTCAGCGGGACCCCAGCGACACCCCAACATATTCGTCAATGAGGATCTGACGAAGACAAGGGCTGGTATCGCCGGTAGGGCCAGGAAGCTCAAGCGAGAGGGCAGACTTGAAGACACCTGGACTCGCGATGGCATGATCTTTGTTAAGAAAAGAGGCAGTGTCACCAAGCTCACCACCATGCGTGAACTGGAAGTATTTTGCAACTGACATATTTTCTGTCTCCACACCTGTGTGTTTTGAATACCTGTGCAAACTGACTCCAACCTGAGATAACACCGAACGTCATAACCTAAAAGTACCCATCGCCGCCTGTGTGTGTGTGTGTGTGTGTGTGTGTGTGTGTGTGTGTGTGTGTGTGTGTGTGTGTGTGCGTATGTGTGTGTGTGTGTGTGAGTGTGTGTGTGTGTTTATGTGTAGTACAGAGTATGTTTGTGAATGAACCTGCAATTGCTGAGAAAACGCCAAAACTGATCAATTGCACAGTCTCTCGTAGACACGGATTTCGTTTACTTCTTCAAGACAACTCAATTAAGGTGATCTTTATGTAGTAATCGTCTTATGTGACTGTATGGCAATCCAAGGCGAGCTATAGTGATGGTAATGAACTGAAAACCTACGTATGCCTGTATTACAGTGTATTACAGTGTCTGACCATCGCAGTGACGATTTATAAGACAATAACAAGTTCATGTGCCAACGCAAGACGAAAAACAATGCTGCGAACGAACACTATAATAGAACATTGACTGTGCAGCGCAAAGCCAAGCCCAGCGCTGTGTTTTGTCGAGTGTTGACCCGCGGACAGAGAAGCCTGTCCTCAGTTCATGTTTCCTGTAACCGTTGCATTGCTTAATTGACACTGGTTTATTTAATTATTGTCGAACATGGTGATGTTGGCCGATGTCTCCCTAGGCTGTGCACTTCACTGTTATCTGGCGTCCTGATATATTTTCTTCCCGCGTGTGTGTATGTGTGTCTGTCTGTCTGTCTGTCTGTTTGTCTGTGTGTGTGTGTGTGTGTGGGGGGGGGGGTGTTATAAATGAAACCAGCGTAATGCGTCGAGTGTTTTGCTGTGTGCGAGCATTATTTTGACACTTGCATGCTTGAATATTTTTCTGATCTTTGTTCCACGACTCTGCTGCCTTACCTTGAAGACGTGTGTGTGTACGTGTGTGTGTGTGTGTGTGTGTATGTGTGTGTGTGTGTGTGTGTGTGTGTGTGTGTGTATGTGTGTGTGTGTGTGTGTGTGTTTTCGGTAGGTGTACTTGTGTGGATGTATAAGTGTATTGATGGGTCACGACCAAACTACGCGACATCGACTTACATGTAAAACTGCTCCGTGTGCTGGATGCTTGAAACGTTATTTCTTAGTAAGTGTTGTTCTTGTTGTTGCTTCAAATGACTAAAAACAGTTGTTTTCTTTCCTCGTCATTTGTTTCATGTTGTATACACTCATGACCATTTCATCTCCGTTCATTTTGTCAACTTTTTTCCGACAGCCGCGTCAGCGATTTTGACAGGACCATGTCAAAATTGTGTCATGTTCATTCATTTTGTTTTTCTACTTTGTATAAAAACGTTTATGACCTGCTTTTCGCTATAGCTTTCCCCTGTTTTTCGCTCCTTAACCACTGTTATTCCCTTTTAGAGAGAGAGACCCGTTCACTGATGCTTGTCCCGTGCCTAGCTACCGATGCCCAGCCCTGGTTCTTCTTCTTCAAAGAAGTTGTAACCTAAATTTTGAATGCCTTTAGACATCGTTAATTTCAGATCCAGGGTTGGTTGTTTTTACGCAATATCGGCCAGGTGCTCGCAAAAATTGCTTTTTCTTGATCTTGACACCGTCCTGGTATATATGTTTTTAGTTTTTCACGGACAAAATGGTTTTCGAACAGCTCTCTTCATCTTTGTCCATGCATATTTCTTGTGTGTGTACTACGAGAAAAATATTGAATGTTTTAACTCCACACCCTTAAACCCCATACCCGACTCCAAATCGCAACCTTCCTATTTTAGTCAACCAATTGGAAGTAAGCGTTACGGGCATATGCTTTGGAACATTATATTCGTGCATAGTTTTGTGACACATGTTTTTGTCATTTTGCTGATGGTTTTATTGTCAGGAGATGTCCACCCAAACCCAGGCCCGCCTGGTAGAGAGCATGTTAAAGATACCTCTATTTTGCATATAAATGTACGTAGTTTGCGAAACAAGATTGATATTTTACAATGTGAAGTTAAAGAGCACGATATTGTGACTTTGTCAGAAACTTGGTTGTGTGACTCGATATCAAACGACAGTTTATGCCTCAAAGGATTTCATCCCCCAGTGCGTCTTGATAGGCCAGATGGATATGGAGGGGTAGCTGTTTATGTGAAAAACGATTTTATTTGCAAACCAAGGCCTGATTTGTTAATTCCAGGCCTTGAAGCAGTCTGGGTAGAAATGATATTTTTGGGTGTGAAGAGAAGCGAGATTGTGGTGTATAGACGGTGCCAGAGCACAGGTCATATGCATAACTAATGAGCGGAATGCCGTCTTCCCATTGGCCAGCCGGCCCAAGATCAGTCTCTCTGCCATTTCTGCATCTGCGGTAGCCAGTGCCAGACGTCCCAAACAACTGTGCGAAAATTTTCAACGTTTCAAGGATTTTGGAAAGAGAAGGTACACGTACTTTTACCTTGTTTTGTTTTGTTTTGTTGCTTGATTGTCGAGAGGGGCGATTGAGATCGAAACAGCGGTAATAGGCTCGAGTGGGGCCAATTAGTTGTCTGCAAGGAAAGTTTGGAGTTTGGGAAACTGGGAGACAGCGTGGCACCGTAGGCAGAAACACGGGGTTTCACGTTTGCCGGGAGTGACACTCGAAGGAACGAGGGTGATAGATAGGTAGACGGTGATGGTACAATTAGCTGACAGCCGTCAGTAAAAGTGTTCAGGGAGAAAAGAAGACAGTATCATCTTCTCCTGGCATTAAAATTGGTCCGAGCAGTGGCAACGCGAATCGCTCGGTCACGTGACTAGTTTCTTTGTGAAGAAAGACGGCGGGAGCGAAAATGTTTACAAGTTGTGCGGTGGTCGGGCACTCTTTCACGTGGAGGTTTCAGCGATTTGTGAACACAGATGAGGGGGTGCGGCCAGATTTAGGTTTTGATGGTTTTGAGCAGATATTCGATGGGAGAGGGGGCCGAAAAATAAGCGACGTTGAATCAATGCTAGAACAGAACAGGGCCATTTTCACCCGGAAAAAATGGGGAGTGATAGTGCTAATGGTGGGGGACAATAATATTGTTCCCGGAACGACACCGAATAAAGTGTTTCGTGAGCTGTGGCATCTGTGTGTGAGGGTGCAAACATTGGCAAACTCAGTAGTGGTGGTGTCAGGGATGACACAGAGATACAGTGGCTGGGGGGGTTTCAATGACATAGCCAGGGAGGTGAATAGGCTTCTTCATCAACAGCTGAAAACGGCACACAGGATAGTGGGTTTGTTCCCCCACTACGTGGCTTTCCCTCCAGCAGAGAAGTTTGCTCAGTATCAGAAACATTTTTTAGCAGATGGGATTCATCTGTCAGGGTCGGGGCACATGCTACTGTACAGAGCACTGAGAAAAGTTCTGTTGGACAGTCGGCATATAGACCAATGAGGTAAGAAGGTGTTGTGGTTGTTCAGCGGGTGAGAGGGAAGTGGGGGCTAATAGTGATAGCCGGTATCCTCTCGTGCTGATGGCAGAACCACAATAAGGGTAGATGCAGCACGGACGGGGTACCAAGGTTTATTCCCAGACTGAAGTGGTTGGGTTCTACCGAAGACGCCAGACGCAGAGCTTTGATGCCGGGAGTGGAATAGGATGGGGTATCCTTTCCAGCTTTTGGAGTGACGTCATTGTTGGTTCTGGTTTGGTAGAACCGGTTGTGACTTCATGGGGAATGTGTATTGGTACAGCCCGTGCTGCATGATCAGATTGACAGTGTTTTCTTAGGTGTACTCTCGTGCTGAGGGCAGAACCACAATAGGAGTGTAGATGCAGCACGAACGGGGTACCAAGGTTTATTCCCAGACTGAAGTGGTTGGGTTCTACCGAAGACGCCAGACGCAGAGCTTTGATGCCGGGAGTGGAATAGGAGGGAATATCTTTTCCAGCTTCTGGAGTGACGTCATTGTTGGTTCTGGTTTGGTAGAACCGGTTGTGACTTCATGGGGAATGTTTTATTGGTACAGCCCGTGCTGCATATATATAAAAAAAAAAAAAAAAAAAAAAAAAAAAAAAAAAAAAAAAAAAAATAGGCCCCTGATGCTTAGTGGCCTTTGAAATGTTTCAGGATGTCGAAGCGTCCAACCAAGCGACCGGGGCGTCCCTCAAAGCAGCCCCCGAAGAGGTTTCGAGACGAGGAGGCTGAAGGAGAGGACGAAATGGGCGTGAAGGAGTCGCTAACCCAGCTCCTTGCTGAGCAGAAGGCCCTGAGGAAGGAGATTGCGGAGATTCGGGCCGCCAAGACGCCGGCGCCTGAGGCATCGCCCGCAGGATCGACCACCTCTACGGGTGGAAAATCCAACTCAGGCATGGCTGGGCACTCTGGACACTCCGGTGAGCAATCTAACACTAGCGGTACACAGGCGTGGGCAACCGGCAACCAGAAAATGTTGCCCATTGACCTACACGTGCCAAAGACAATAAAGGAAAAGATCTGGAGCGGTGTGGCGGTTAGGTTCGCAATACTCCTGCCCGCGGACCCGAAGGAAATGCTGGAGGAGGACTCGGATGAGGACGATGAAGACAAAAAGAAGAAGAAGAAGAAGAAAGAAAAGAAACTGTTAACCTTCACAGAGTGGGTGAAGGCCTGGAACATTTATACCACTATACTACAGGACAGAGCGAAAGAGGTACACAGGGGCCTGGGTGCCCACTTTGCTCGGGTGTGTACCCTGCATGAGCTGCAGGGCAATTGGCGGGACTATGACTACCGCTACCGGCTCGCAATTGCTGCAGGAGAAAGGGCATGGGGGGACAGCGACGCGGACCTGTTCGCCACCACCCGCTTAGAGCCTGCCACCCAGACCCATGACGGGGGAAAGAAGAAGCCGCAAGGGGCGCAGGGGGGAAGACTGGAAGTGGAAACCCAGCCAAAGTGGGGGGCTTCTGCTTCCAGTTCAATGAACAGGGGTCTTGCAGCCGCCCCAATTGTGGCTTCAAGCACTTTTGCTCGCAGTGTGGGGGGCAACACGCAATCCGAAAATGCAGCGCCAAAGGGCACCCCTTTCGAGCGGGACGGGGGGGAAAAGAAGCAGGAGAAGGAAAGAAATGAAGACTGGGGCACGGGGGCCACGCCAGTGAAGGCGGACAAGCTGGAAAAGTGGCTGGAAGGGTACGATCCACAGAAGAAGCGGGCTTTAATACAGGGATTCAGAGAGGGTTTCCGGGTAGGGTTCACAGGAGCCCCAAATAGTGTAGTTCAGAAGAACCTGAAGTCAGCAGAAGAAATGCCAGAAGTAGTAGAAGCGCACATAAAGAAGGAAATAGAAGAGGGGAGGTTAGTAGGTCCCTTTAGGCATATTCCTTTTACTCAGTTCCAATGTTCTCCAATCGGCTTGGTAGAGAAAAAGACGAAAGGAAAGTATAGGATGATACATCATCTATCTCACCCGAAGGGGGCATCCATAAATGATTTCATAGAGGAAGACATGGCCACAGTGTCATATGCCAATGTGCAAGATGCAGTACAGTTAGTGCAGACAGTAGGAAATACAGCATTTATGGCAAAAACTGATGTGGAGAAAGCTTTTAGGTTGTTGCCTATTCACCCTAGTGACCAAAACCTCTTCGTACTGAGCTGGCAAGGAAGTTTTTATGTTGATCTTTCGCTTCAGATGGGTTGTTCTTCGTCTTGTCACTTGTTCGAAGAACTAGGCACGGCTTTGGAGTGGATTGCTGTTCAGAAGCTAGGGATACCATTAGTGCACTACCTGGATGATTTTTTCCTTGCGGCAGTATCGAAGCAGCTAGGCAAAGAATACCTAGACAAATTTCTGGGTTTGTGTGAGGAAATAGGAGTTCCCATGGCACCTGATAAGACGGAGGGCCCAGAGACGAGGTTGACATTCCTGGGAATAGAGATAGACACAATCGAAAGAGAAATTCGGCTGCCGGTGGAAAAACTCACGAAGTGTGCCCAAGAAATACAGAACCTACTACAAAAGAAGAAAGCAACAGTGAAGGAAATTCAGTCGGTCATAGGGTTGCTGAACTTTGCTTGCCAGGCAGTGGTGCCAGGGAGGGCGTTCTTGAGGAGATTGATCGACTTGATTAGAGGCATACGCTCTCAGCTATTCTTCGTGAGGCTGAACCAAGGGGTGAAAGAGGATTTGAAGACTTGGCTAACTTTTCTGCAGTCATTTAACGGGAAGTGCTTTTTTCTCATGAACAAGGAAGTATCCTCAGAAGAGCTGGATTTAGTGACGGATGCATCCGGGGCAGTGGGATACGGGGCTTTGTTCGGTAGGCAGTGGTTTCAGGGTAGGTGGTCCGACTGGTGGCGACTCCAAAATATCACCCTACTGGAATTGTATCCTATCGTTTTGGCTCTGGAGACATGGGCGCTGGCCTTTCAGAACAAATACTTAGTCATTCATACAGATAATTTAGATTTAGTATCCGTAATTACTAAGCAGACATCAAAAGAACCCCTGGTGATGATTCTGGTGAGACAATTGGTCTTGTGCTGTTTACGGAACAATATTGTTGTCCGAGCACAACACATTGCGGGTGTTGACAATGCAATTGCTGATGCGCTGTCTCGTTTTCAGATGACGAGGTTCCGGCAATTGTGTCCACATGCAGAGCCACTTCCGGTTGGGATTTCACCTCTGCCAGAACAATTGGGGGGGATAGGCGACTAGGAGAGCTGTTGACAGCCTCGTACGCCAAAGGGACACAACAAGCATATAGAAGGACCTGGGTGAGCGTGACTAGTTTTTTGAAACAGAGAGGGTTTTCTACTTCCTTGCCAATGAGCACTGCAGCGGTGTGTCTGTACATTGGTTCGTTGCATGAGGAAGGGAAGGCGGCTTCAACGGTGATGTCCGCAGTTTCAGCAATCAGTTGCGTCCATAAATTGAATGGGTTAGGGGATCCCACTATTGATTATACTGTCAAAAGACTACTGCAGGGGTGCAAAAGGGTGGGTGACAAAGGGAAGGATACAAGGTTGCCCATTACTGTCCCTATCCTTAACTCAATTATGGAGAAGAGCGAGGTGGCCATTGGGGAGAACTACGAGAAGATACGTTTCCGGGCTATGTGCACCTTGGCCTTTCACTCATTATTGCGGGTGGGGGAAATGGCGGTATCCCGGGAACCAGAAAACGTATTGCATAGGGGAGATGTCCGACTGGACGGACAGGCATTGACCATAACGTTCCGCAATTTCAAATCTAGCGCAAAACCAGTTACCCATACCGTAGAGAAAGCCAAGGCAGGCGTCCCATGCGCGGTAGAGGCCATGCGGGCCTACATGAGCATTCGTGGGAACGCAACGGGGCCGTTGTTCCGAGCTATGTCGGGGGCACCCATAACGGCCAGGGAATTCAACGAGCAACTACAGTTGGTTTTCCAATTTTGTGGCCTGCCCAAACAGAACTTCAAATCGCATAGCTTTAGGATTGGGGGTGCCTCCCACATGGCTCGGAACGGGGCATCGGACGCTCAAATCCGTCAGGCGGGCAGATGGTCTTCTAACGCTTTCTTGTCTTACATCAGGGTGCACAACTGGTAGATCAGGTAAAACGTAGGGCTTCTCTCTGTGTGCAGTGCAACAGAAAGGGGGAGGTCAGGCACATGTCTGCGTGCAGTGCAGCAGAACATTAACATGGGATCACAGGTGTGCAGTGCAGCCTGGGATTATAAGAAAGTGTGCAGTGCAACTTTCCGAGAAAGGTCGATTTTGATTGGTGGCGGTACCTGATGTGAGTCATCAGGTGGTGGCGCGTACCGCCGGATTGGTGGTGAATGACAGACATTATGTATTTAATCGATGTGCTTTAATTGGGCTAAAACACAATGTTTATTGTTTTTTAGAGTTGCCAATATAAGTTTTTTGATGATGGTCTAATGAGCGGATGCAGAAAGCGGTAGATAAAGGGAAGTAACCCGGTGACCAGTCTAGTAAAATTTGACAGCTTGTTGGTGAAGCTGGAAACAAGAACAAAAAACAGTAAGCTAATACATAGTGGACAATGCCATCTATGATGTGTAAGACAATTTTTGTTCTTGGTGAATTTATGCAAATGTACAACCCAATGTATATGATTATGTCAATCATAGTTTTTGTGGAATTTATGAAAATATTCCACTGATTTTGTATGCATTATCTGCGCTGAAAATGAACGACCTGTGGTGTCGACCAATAAACATTTTCAGCGTAAACTGGCAATGAACGTTTCATGTGGTTGTGGTGGTGACTGTGGCGCTGGCTGGCGCTGGCTGATTGTCCGGTTTCGGAAAACTTTTTATCTTAAATTCTTGTCTATCCTCGCACATCTGAACATGCAAAAATGATTTTATGCACAGCATAAATGATATTTTTGGGTGTGAAGAGAAGCGAGATTGTGGTGTATAGACGGTGCCAGAGCACAGGTCATATGCATAACTAATGAGCGGAATGCCGTCTTCCCATTGGCCAGCCGGCCCAAGATCAGTCTCTCTGCCATTTCTGCATCTGCGGTAGCCAGTGCCAGACGTCCCAAACAACTGTGCGAAAATTTTCAACCCCACCGCCATCCCCTTACTCCACCATAACGTAGTTGTGTGGGCGCGTACCGCCGGATTGGTGGTGAATGACAGACATTATGTATTTAATCGATGTGCTTTAATTGGGCTAAAACACAATGTTTATTGTTTTTTAGAGTTGCCAATATAAGTTTTTTGATGATGGTCTAATGAGCGGATGCAGAAAGCGGTAGATAAAGGGAAGTAACCCGGTGACCAGTCTAGTAAAATTTGACAGCTTGTTGGTGAAGCTGGAAACAAGAACAAAAAACAGTAAGCTAATACATAGTGGACAATGCCATCTATGATGTGTAAGACAATTTTTGTTCTTGGTGAATTTATGCAAATGTACAACCCAATGTATATGATTATGTCAATCATAGTTTTTGTGGAATTTATGAAAATATTCCACTGATTTTGTATGCATTATCTGCGCTGAAAATGAACGACCTGTGGTGTCGACCAATAAACATTTTCAGCGTAAACTGGCAATGAACGTTTCATGTGGTTGTGGTGGTGACTGTGGCGCTGGCTGGCGCTGGCTGATTGTCCGGTTTCGGAAAACTTTTTATCTTAAATTCTTGTCTATCCTCGCACATCTGAACATGCAAAAATGATTTTATGCACAGCATAAACTAAATTATTGCAAGAAACTGTGCTGGTTGGTTCATTTTACCGACCACCAGACTCTCGAATTGATTATTGGCACTTGGTTGACGAGTCTGTAAAGCAAGTAATGAGAACACCACATAAATTTCTAATTCTTGGAGACTTTAACGAAGATTTTTTGAATAATCCATCTCCCCACTTTCTTAATTTAATACAAAAAAACAATCTGCACCAGCTCGTTACTGAACCCACACGTATTACAGAAACTAAATCCTCATGCATCGATCTGATCCTGACCACGAGTATAAACTTAATCAGTGAAGTTGTAGTGTTACCCCCCATTTGTAGTGACCATTCTGTGCCATGTGTAAAATTAACGTCACAGAGACTAAAGAAAGGTCAGTTCAAAAGGACTATATATAATTATGCCAAGTTAGATGTTGATACATTTTTGTTTGAATTGAACAAAATTGATCTTTTGAACACAGTTTTAAATGCGTCCATTGACGAAGCTGCTGCCTTGTTTTCTGAACATTTATTCCGTGTTGCAAAAACATGTATGCCTGTTAAGATAATAACAGTACGTGAAGATGATGCCCCATGGATGACTGAACATATTCTACAATTACGAAACGCAAAAAATTGTATACATCAAGTTGCTAAGCGCTTAAATACACCTGAGCAGTGGGCATTATTCCGCCTGACTAGAAATCAGTATACAGATGAAATTCGTAAAAGAAAAAGAGATTATTTTCTAGAACTTGATGAGAGGATAAATTGTAAACAGAACTTCGGAAGCAAAAATTGGTGGCAACTTGTTAATTCCTTCTTGAAGAAAAAAGGTGTTGCATGTAACGAAATTCCACCGCTAGAAGATAATGGAAAAATTATTGATAACATTTGTGAAAAAACGATTTTGTTTAATAATTATTTTGAAAGCCAGTCTAAAGTTGAAAATCCAGACGATCCCCTGCCCGAGGCAAATTGGTGTAATACATCTTTATCGACTTTTGAATTAACAGAAGCTGAAGTTGTCCAAGTGTTAAGGAATTTAAATTTATCCAAGGCCGTGGGCCCTGACGGAATACATAATAAATTGCTTGTAGATGGATTACCTGTTATCGTTCCACCGCTTACAGTTCTCTTTAACAGATCCTTGTCTGAGGGTATTTTTCCAGTTGTCTGGAAAACTGCTCACATTACGCCCATTTTTAAGAAAGGCGATAGGAGTGCTTGTTCCAACTACCGTCCAATCTCTTTGCTGAGTTGTATTGGGAAGGTGCTTGAAAAATGTATACAAATCCGTGTGTTTGGTTATTTGAAAAATTATGATTTGATTACACACTGCCAATCTGGTTTTATTGCTGGTGATTCGACTGTTTATCAACTATTGAGTATATATGATGATTTTTGTGTTGCACTTGATAAAAACATTATGTCACAGGCAATATTTTTTGATGTATCCAAAGCTTTTGATAAAGTCTGGCATCGCGGTCTGCTCCACAAGCTTGAGGCGATAGGTATAAGAGGTCCCTTGCTTGTTTGGTTTGAACATTACTTGAGCGATCGCAGACAAGCAGTAGTATTGAAAGGAACCAAATCAAGTTATGCTACCCCTTCTGCTGGTGTCCCTCAGGGTTCTGTCTTAGGACCTCTTTTATTTCTCATTTATATTAACGATATTGGTGTTGGTCTTGAATCAGTGTTGAAACTCTTTGCAGACGATACGAGTATGTACTTAAGTTTAGATAACGATGATGTACGAGCAGAGATTTTGAATTCTGATTTGGATAAAATTCGCACATGGGCTTCTAAATGGAAAGTCACTTTTAATTGTCAAAAGACAGAATTGTTGGACATTTGTAGGCTACAAAATGTTTTACTTCCACCATTGTATTTCGAAGATGCACACCTAGCTGATGTTGAAAATCACAAGCACCTTGGCGTCATTCTACAAGGTAATTGTAAATGGGATTCCCACATAAGAAGTCTAATTGCTAAATGTAGAAAGTCAATTGCGTGTTTTGGTTTATTCAAGCATCGTTTAAACAGAAAATCACTTGAAGTTATATATAAATCCTTTATGTTACCATTGTTTGATTATGCGGACGTTATCTGGGATAACTGTACACAGTGTTTGGCAGACGAGTTGGAGACATTGCATCTCGATGCAATCCGAATCATTGTAGGTGCAGTACGTGGCACAAGCCACCAAAAACTGTATAACGAATCGGGTTTTGTGCCCCTGAAAGAAAGGCGACGTCGTCATAAACTTTTGCTGTATTATAAAATTGTAAATCGTTTAACCCCAGAATATTTATATTCCAAACTGCCGGTCCTGGTTTCCGATGTAAATCCTTACCACAGACGACGCCCTCTTGAACGTAAGTTTCCATTGTGCAGAAGTGAGTTATATAAATCTTCATTTTTTCCTTCAACGACAGCTTTGTGGAATAATCTTCCAGAAAATATACAACAAACGCAGTCAGTTGGTGAATTTAAAAGGTATTTGACCGATGGAGATGTTGTTGTTCCACCGTATTATTATTTAGGCAACCGCCAGGGACAGGTACTTCACAGCAGGTTGAGATTAAACATGAGCGATTTGCAACAAGACTTAGTTAACCGACACCTCTCTGATAATCTAGAATGTACGTGTGGAGCATGCCCGGAAGATTCTGAACATTTCTTATTACACTGTCCAAAATTTAAAGAACATAGAACCATTTTATTCAATAGTCTGCCAACACACGTTCTGGACTGCAAAACACTCTTGTTTGGAAATACTGATTTAACTATATCTTTGAACACGAAAATATTCTCTGTTGTACAAGACTATGTTATGTTAACTAATCGCTTCGGCTGATATTATATTAACTGTGCAATTGATGTAGCCAGGCATTCTCTCCCTCCCTCTCTCTCTCTCTCTCTCTCCCTCTCCCTCTCTCTCTCTCTCTCTCTCTCTCTCTCTCTCTCTCTCTCTCTCTCTCTCTCTTTACCCTATTTGTATAAAATATAATTAAAGATTATCAAGATAAGTGTTGAAGCTATCATTTGTTCGCCATGTTTTGCTATCTGAATGTGTATTGATTATAAGTTCAAGAACGTGTCCATAAGCAATCTGCTTGTTAACGTTCTCAATGTTGTTATTGTTTGAAACGTGTGTATGAGAATTTGAATAAACACGCTTAAACCAACTACCGTTCACTTTTAGAACAGAGTGCAATTCTTTTATTTTTGGACAACAACACTGTTGGGGTTGATGTACAAAATTGATGGTTGACTGATCAAAAGATCAAAATATTGTGTGCGATAAAAACAAAAAGCAAGTCTGTTCCTTTAAACCTTTCGTTTAACCAGCAGGTGACATTGTGGCATGGGACGGCCCCCGTTTGACCACCCAGGCTCTCCCTCGCCCACTTTGTCCCCGCAAGCTTTTTTGCTACCTTTTCTATATGGATGCACTGTCAATAAAATGTTTTGAGGCGAATTTGTCGTTTGCTTTCAAAAATAAGATAGTTAATTATCAGATCACCTTTGTGAAGGAGATACTAAAAACCGCACATAATTATTCAAAAAAAGTCGGATGCTTGGCGACAACTGCCGCTCCGACTGAAGGGCTATTTACTAAAAAGGAAGGTGGGGGGGCGGGGGTCCTGGGGAGAGGTGGAGGGATGGTGGGCAAAATGGGACAGAGCCGATACGATTACGATGTGAAGGGGGAGGGGGGCGCAGCAGCAGCAGTTCGTATGCACATGGTGGTCAGTAACTTTAGTAACACAAATCGACGTTTGATTTTAATCCCACACAGATGTGTTAATTTTTCTTTTGTTATTTTCTTTTTTTCTGTCAGAAGAAAATGTATGAATGAAAAACGTGACAGGCTGGATAAAATGTATCTGAGGGAAACGTTATTTCTTTCAGGGTCCGCCTTTTTAAAAAAAAAAGCAGTGTTTAATTTTAACTTGATTTCATATACATTAATTTAAATCAGAAACGAAGAAAATATCGTAACACCGCAATATAACAGTGTCACAGAACCGTGAAACAATTCCGCGAAAACATTCTCTCAATGCTGACAATGTCTTGGTGCGTGGTTCTCACATGTGGTGTCCAGTTGTCCAGCTTAGCTAATTTAAATTCCGCGTGTGATGTTTTAAGTGGGCCTATTGGGACGAAGCTGAGTAGATTCGGGGTGCGAAAATCAGCAGATTCCACGATTTTATGATCCGCAGCAGAGACTGTCAAGTGCTCTTACCGTGCAAGACGTGACCAGTCGGTCGGATTGAGTCCAGGTGTGATTTTTCGCGTTCTACTTACAGGCGTTTTATCTCAGCTGATAACTCCTTGCCAAATGGTGGCGAAAACTCTCAATGAAAAGTGACATCGCATGCGTTGGGAAGACCGTGGGAAAATATTGAGACCTCAGAATATGGTCCTTTTAATTAGAGACGATTGACCAAAGCAAAAATAATACGACAACACATCATAGTGTGTGTGTTTTTGCACGCGGTCTGTTTCTCATAAGGCACGCAATAAGCACACCCCGGTCGTAAGGGAAAATAGCCTAATATGGACAACTGCCTGATATGGACCACCTCCAGTTCTGACAAACTAACGGTGCTATAGGTCTCAAAACAATTGTATTCGATGTATTCACCCTCTCTGGATAACTTGCACATATATATATAACATCAGAAATTGTGAAAGAAACAATTGAAAGTCAGCAGAGACTTTCTTCCGAGATTTGTTAAAATCTCTTAGCAGAGTAAGAGAGAGAGAAAAACAAGTATCCCTTCACAGACATTGGGAGCATCAGACCCTCCTCAGGGGGGACCCAGACTTACAAAGCAAAGTCCCTTTGTGGGGGACGTATCACAAGGAAGTCTAGTCCTGAGGAGGACCATTGTTTTTGTACCTAGACCAGACACGTGTTTCGACACTATTGAATTATCAATCAATCAATCAATCAATCAATGAGGCTTATATCGCGCATATTCCGTGGGTACAGTTCTAGGCGCTCTGCAGTGATGCCGTGTGAGATGAAATTTTATACGGCCAGTAATTGCAGCCATTTCGGCGCATATTTACCTTTCACGGCCTATTATTCCAAGTCACACGGGTATAGGTAGACAATTATTAACTGTGCCAAAGCAATTTTGCCAGGAAAGACCCTTTTGTCAATCGTGGGATCTTTAACGTGCACACCCAATGTAGTGTACACGGGGGGGGGGGGGGGGGGGGGGGGGGGGGGAGTTCGGACACCGAAGAGAGTCTGCACACAAAGTTGACTCTGAAATAAATTTCCGCCGAACCTGGGATCGAACTCACGCTGACAGCGGCCATCTGAATACAAATCCAGCGCGCTACCAACTGAGCTATATCCCCGCTATATATATATACAATATATATATATATATATAGAATGACGTCAATATAACTTTATATATATATATGCAGAAACACAAACCTTAAAACCGTCAGGCTTTTTTCGTTTGTGCACTTTTGGAGCGTTCACTCTAAATTTGACGCCTAGTAACGGATTAATTTCTGTTCACAACCAAGGCTGTTAATTATCACACACACATTTCTACATATGACAGCAAAGACCGTATTTGTTACATTTTAGCAGTGTTGACCCCGAGTTTCTACTGCAAAACAAAAAAACAAAAAAATACAGCAACATCTCAAAGTACGTGTGTGTCGCCTAATATTGACCACCATCAACTCAACTGAGAACATAAACGGTAAAGGCTAATTTGATTAATTCAGATTGGTGAAAATAACCTATGACTAGTCCTCGAGCTTTCAAAAAAAAAATCATTTCATTTTCATTTTCATTACTTTATTGTCCCATCACTGGGAAATTCGGGTCGCTTCCTCTGAGTGGAAAGCTAGCAATCAATCAATCAATCAATGAGGCTTATATCGCGCATAATAATTTATTCCGTGGGTACAGTTCTAGGCGCTCTGCAGTGATGCCGTGTGAAATGAAATTTTATACGGCCAGTAACGGAGTCGCGCTACCCAGGCTTCTGCGTGTTAAGGTGTATTCAGCCACCTGCACTTATGGCAGAATGACCAAGGTCTTTTACGTGCCATTGCGGTGACACGGGGGTGGGACATGGCTTCCGTCTTTGGGTCTGCACATACAGTTGACCCGTGTCCGTCCCGGCCTGAAATCGAACCTGCGACCTTCCGATCACAAGTCCAGTGCTCTACCAACTGTTCTTCTTTTTGTAGACGTTGATAATGTCATTTACTTTCACTCTGTGTTCAATAAGTTTCTTTAGTTTGCTGTTGTACTTCAAATAATATTCTCAACAACCCGAAACAGATACATTTAAAGCATCTTTGAATTAATCTGACTTGCACACTAAGTTGTATTCTGTTATTTTGAGGTATAGGGGTCTTTTTACAGTGATTCGTGAAGGCCTCTTTACAGGTTCATAGTAGGCGCCCATGCTCCTAATATGGACCATTTGTCTGTATTTAATTGTTGCTGGATGTTTATCAAAGCTAATTCACTTTAATTAGGCCTAATGGTTAACATAAGAGAGAAGGACTACCAAACACAAAATAAAAACAAAATCTGATCTTTGGTGATTGAAATACAAATTCAGCATATCCTGAGTCCCGCTTCATACAGAAAAAAAGACAATTCTACATCGTAGATCGGCTCGCGAGAAAAAAAGAGATATTTAATCAATAATTAATGGAAAGAGCAAAGTCTACTCTCCGTGTGTGTAAAGTTTAAAGCCAATTGGATGATATTAGAAGCAAAACGACTTTTACAAAGCAACACAACCGATTTTTATTCAAGTAAAATCATGTACCTGTCATATGCGGATGACGAAATCGGCCGGTATTTTCACACTTCCACAAAAAACAAACCGCTGGATCAATGAACTTCATGCTTTTGGAAAAGTTAGCTAATTCATTCCTCTTTCAAACACAATAAACATATGAATAAAACAAGATTCGTTCTGGGCAAAATCTATTTCGAAAGTGTGCGACCCCCCCCCCCCCCCCCCCCCAACCCGATGTTTCGTTCAACCATTCAGTTTTCATAACTTGACCAATGTATTTATTTTCTGTAAGAAACTATCGTTTGGTTAGCAATTCACAGAAAGAAAATAACTTGGAAATGAATAATGTAGCAGCAGCTGTAGACTGCACAGTTGTGTTTTTAAGAGAGGCAACAGCCGATCATGCCGTGAAACAATTCGATTCACAGTTTCAGATCTGACCATGCTTTTACACGCAATAAGACAATCACTCTAGTTAGAAACTTGCTCAAATCAAAAGCTGGTTTGTGTTCTCTGTGCAGAGTTGATTTTGTAGGCGAAATTTAATTCGAAAGTGTGTGACCTTTCAACCGTCTGCGCGCCTTAAATCATTGCTCTGCATAGCTCTGCACTTGGCATGCTATTTTTAGCCGTGTACGGGCCGTTGCGTCCGTGTCGTGTCGTTCTCTGATGATAACGACATGGGCTGCCTCGTTCAAAATGTCAGGTTTCGTAACTCGACTAATGTCGTATTCTCTATAGAATAAAAAAAAAAAATTAAAAACCACCTACGTTAGATCAATACACAAAGAGAAAACACTTGGACATTATTATTGTAGCTCCAAGCCAATGGACCCATTTTAGTTGCTTCGATCAATGTTCCAAGTGCACAAGACTAAAGCATCCATGCATATGTAATGTAGTTTCTGTAATATCAAATTGTTCAGTTTAGTTGCTACTGGGTTGTGTTCTGCATTCAGTTCATAGCCTACATGTATACATGTTCTGCTGTAATGTTGCTGTTGCAATATATGCAAGTGCCAAGATTATGTCTTTGACGTGAATGTGGGGAATTTCATATTCGCATGCCTTTCATATTAAAGGCCCGCTCTGCTTTTACATGTGATAAGATCTTCCTTCCACTTGGTCACATTAAACAATCAGCACACTGCCTGATTGCTGTGGTGAGCCAATTCTTTTTATTAAATTTATATCCCCCAAAAGGCCAATGCCTTTTACAAAATTATTTCTTATAAAACAAAATACCAGCTTGCACAGACATTACCCAAGCAATTCCTTAATTGGAAGAGTGGTCTTATCCCATGTGACTATATCTTAGACGGTGATGAAAACTGTTTCATGAGACGGAGTGAGCCTTTAATCACTCTCAGTGAACTTCTTTTCCTGAGGTACTTGACTTACACTGTTGAGATGGATCAGTCTTATTAACATCTATGTTTTATTGACAATAAAAGCATGTGTTGTCTGGTATCTGTTATAAAACAAGTTTTAATGCTGATTACTGCAATTTAGTCAATGATAGTAATACGAACAAAAAGGATTTCTGATTTAGACACATTATTTTCATCGCAGTTGCGTTCTTCCATTTCCCGCCCGACAAAACCCCGACCCCCCCCCCCCCCCCCCCTAGCACCCGCCCGCCCGACCCCCCACCACCCACCCCACACTTACGATTCACTGACCCCAGCATCGGCAAAATCACGTGTGCGTGTGCTAGCAGCAACAAAGTCGCGATACCCCAAAGTCAAGGGATCTGTTAGATTGTTATGTCATTACTTTATTGTTCCATCGCTGAGAAATTCGGGTCCCTTTCTCACAGAGGAAAGCAAGCAGCAACAGAGTCGCGCTACTTCAAAGTCAAGGGATTTATTAGATTTGTTTTATTTCTGTTCATTACTTTATTGTCCCATCGCTCGAAAAGTCGAGTTTGGTTTCTTTGTTATGCTAAAAATTGTAATATTTTATCTATCGGGTCCAAGCCAACCCCCACCACCCAGCGTAGAGGCTCTAAACAATAAATACTATTAATAATAAAAGGCATGCATTACTTTGTGGAATGCGGTATTTTTACATTTTTACAAACTATCAAACAAACAAACACACGCACACACACACACAAACACACACACAAACAAACAAACAAACAAACAAACAAACAGACAGATTAATAAACAAGCAGACAGAGTACAACTTTTGCACCTCTGAATATACAAGGTTGTGATAACGGATGACAATTTGAGCGGGGGAGGGACAGAAAGAAAGAACTAATTGACGAGAAAGGGGGTAGGGGGGGCGGTATTTAGAACAGGTATCTTTTTTGTTTGCCTTCTACAGTGTATTGAGTTACAAGGAATGCTAGCTGTGTGTTTGTGTGTGTAAAGCCCGCTACTAACTACAGCCGAACCACGCCGAACTAGTTCGTCGAACTTTCGGCCTGGTTCGGCAACGTCATCAAATCAGGGGATTCCCCTATTTTTTGGTTGCAGCTGAAGGCTCGCGGTTCGCCCATACAATCCTGCAAACATTCGGCGCGTCATCGGCGAACTGACTTTTCACTGGTTGAATATTTGTGTATCTTCATCCTTGAAGAGTGACAATACTGGCGGCTATATCACTCTGATTAAAACCCCAGATGAAGCATGTGTTTGACATCTGTTCTCAACTCCCCCCCCCCCCCCCTTCCTTCCTCATTACATGGGTACCTCTCGAGATTGGCAGTGAAGTACTTTCGGTCTTATTATCATGGCCCACGCAGCTTCGAGTACACGAGTACACTTCACGCGGTCGGGTCGTGCTTGATTTGACCATCAACATTATCTTGTCAAGCACGTCGTAAAATAACTGTCGGTGAAAACTGTACAAGGCAGCTAGTATAATGTGTAAGTCGGCTAAGTTCAATGATATTTTAGGACACAGAAATTAATCACCTCGGCCTCTCCATGTACCGGAGGTGCGCCACAGTCATCAACGCCCAGGGAGGAGCAACACGCTATTGACTTCAACAGTCTTCAAACAGTGTTAAGTGGAACATGGCACGTCATGCTCTCATCCCAATACACTTTTCCGTATGGTTTTTGTATCGGTCAATTCATTTCCTTGTTATTGTTAACCAGAAATAATTAATTCGACATTAAAATTCATGGGTAACCCATCTTCACTGCAGCATTTGCGTTTCTTTTGCCTCTGAGTATAGTTCTCCCATGCGTTTAGTATTCACTGACACTGAAAGCCGAGAACATATGCTCGAAATTTAAGGAGAAAATACTGCGACGCATCGAAAATGAAAAGAGCGGGTACCGAAAACACTACGTGTCCATTATCACGCGTATAATACCAGTGGTACTGTTTTCATAAAATGTTCTTCCAGATCTGTATCAAAGCAGACTTACAGAGTTAGTCAACCCATCATGGTGTTGATATCACCGTATAATATGTCTATATAGCTATTATGATGAACACGTGGGGGAATTCGGGGGCATTGATTGGATGGGCTCTTCCGATTATCAAAGCATAATGCTACGGAAGTCGGCCATTTTTTCTCAATATCCAAAAGCATATTGACGAAAATGGCCGACTTTCTTATCTCGTAACTCCACACCGTAAATACCCCACTTCCCCTCTGAAGTATTGATGGCATAGTGTAGTCGTTTACAACTGAGGTTGAAAAATTCGCTTCATGACGAGACAAGCGATACCATTCACCCAAACTTCGCTGTCGTCTGCTCGCGTTGTACGGAGTAGCTGTTCTCTTCTTCTCCCCTTGTTGCATCCTAGATCTTCAGTTGTTTCTAGTTTTCCGTTGATGTTGGTTTAAACATAAGTTTATTTTAACAAAGGTTACAATCATGACATGTATACAAAGTTCACAGAAACAGCAACAAGCTAGAAGCTTATAGTGGTGTTCCTGCATGACATTACAACATAAGGCGGTAACGGGTGAAAAATGTGTCTCAATAAACCAAATCTATTAATAACGTAATGAACGTTGCATAATGATTATAAAGAAAGACAGTAAAGGAAGGAAGGAGGGAAAGAAGATGAATAAAAGAAGAGGGATGGGTAGGAGATGTGCAGAAGTTTAAGTTGTTGTCCGGCTTGTAGAGCATTTATTCTGACTTACCCAAAGCGGCCTGAACGTTCAATGAACGAGTGTACGGTGGAAAAAATTTTCCTGTTCAAATCTAAAGAATACTGTCTGTCTCCGTTTAAAAGGTGGGGGAGGTGAATTGTGTGATTAGGGAGGGTATGTATAGTTTCTTGACGTGCTTCGCGATAATTTGGACAATCGAATATGAAGTGTTGTACGGATTCGGACGGGAATCCACAGTCACAAGATGCATCTGTAGCAACGTGACGTCTCACTAGATCGTTATTGAGATCACTTATATATAACCTGAGCTTACAGTGAATTATTTGTGACATGCGATCTCCAGAATAAAAGTAACACGGCGGACTTAAATCGTTTTTTGACAAAAAGTGCTTAAATTCACTTAGGGAATCACTAAGTTTTATATAGTCTGGTAAAGAATTCCAGAGTTGTGTAGTAGATGGGAGAAATGAGTTTCTATATAATTCAGTTTTAAACGATGGAACTTTCCTGTCTAGAGGTCTGCGCCGGTGATATGGGTTATTAGTTGATATCAATGGTGGCAATATCGCTAATAAGTAGTTTGGCACCTTGCGGTGAACGATCTTGTGAAATAATATCAATTTATGACGTTTTCGCCTCTCTAGTAATGAAATAAAGCCTGACTCATCGTACAATTTTTGATGGCTTGTACCGCGGACTGCTCCAACAATGGTTCGAATTGCATCTAAGTGAATACTTTCGAGCTCGGTGGCTAAATCCTTAGGGCAGTTGTCCCAGAGAACATCAGCATAATCAAAATGTGGCAATATGAAGGATTTATACATTGTTTCTAAAGCTTTTCTGCCTAGTCTATATTTATAAGATCGTAAGCAAGCTACTAGCGTACGGCATTTTGCTATAACAGATTTAATATGTAACTCCCACTTACCGTTATTCTGAATAATAATACCAAGATGTTTATGACTTTCAGTTTCTTGTAAAATTGTGCCACCAAAGTTCAAAGGGATGTAATCTGGATTTCTTTTCCTGCTTATATTCAGAAGTTTTGTTTTACTTTGATTAAATTTAACTTTCCACTGACTAGCCCACTGGTCGATTTTTTCAAGATCTGAGTTAAAAATATCTGTTCGCATCTGAGAATTTTCCAGGCTTAAATACATACTTGTATCGTCGGCAAACAGTTTAATAATGGATTCAACGTTATCAACTATGTCGTTAATGTAAACCAGAAAAAGGAGAGGTCCTAGAATAGAGCCTTGTGGAACGCCTGTTTGCACAGGTAAGTAGCTAGACATACTTCCTTTAAGCACCACTGCTTGTTTTCGATCAGTTAAATAGTTTTGCAACCAATTAAACATCTGACCTCGAATCCCTAGTGCAAATAACTTTCTCAAAAGACCTTTGTGCCAGACTCTGTCAAATGCTTTGGAAATGTCGAAAAAGATTGCCTGGACAGTAATGCTGTCGTCGAGTGACTTGCAAAAGTCGTTATATAGGCATGTTAACTGGTACACAGTGGAGTCACCGGGAATAAAACCAGACTGGGAAGGTGTGATTATGTTATTCGATACAAAATAATCAAACACATGTTTCTGAACACATTTTTCAAGGACTTTACCTACGCAGCTTAAGAGTGAGATGGGACGATAATTTGAACAGTCTCCTTTATCCCCCTTTTTAAATATCGGTGTTATGTGTGCTGTTTTCCATATGCTTGGAAATACACCCTCATTTAATGATCTTGTAAATAAAATAGATAGAGGTTCTGCTATTATAGGTAAACTTGCAATAAGAATCTTATTATGAATTTTATCAGGCCCGACAGCTTTAGATGTATCAAGACTTTCTATTACACTTTTCACTTCTTCAGAAGTCACGACCATATCGTCGACAAAAAACTCAGCATTATCTATATCGGGAACATTATCGTCTGTGTCGTTTATTTCTGATTGTTTAACAAAAGACATATTAAATAATTCAGCCTTTTCCTGGTCTTCAAAATAGGTTTTACAATCAACTGTTAGTGGCGGGATTTCGTTTTGGTCAGAGCCTTTCTTTGCCATAAACCTGTTAACTAACTTCCACCACTGCTTCTGACCAAATTTCTTTGGATCAGATACGGACCGGTCAAGTTCCTCTAAATATTGTTTCTTTCGCGTTCGAATAGCATCTGTGTATTGGTTCCTTATCTTACGAAAGAGTTCCCAAGCTTGTGGTGTGTCTACATGCACAGCAATAGTATGAATAAATCTTTTTCGGTCTTTTAATTTCAAAATATATGATGTGATCCAGGGTGTGTCTCCCTCCCGAATGGTGACTTCCTTGACAGGCAAGCAGGTTTTCACGATCGAATACAACTGCTCCGAAAAAAGAGAAGCTGCGGTATGAATATCTTCTAAAGTCACTATGTTTGACCAATCAATTTTCTGTAACTCAACTATTAACTTTTGACCGTCTAGTTTGCTATAATCTAAAATTGTTCTTTTTGAGTGTGATCTTTTCTTCAAATGATGCTTTAAATAAACGACTGGTACGGAGTGATCACTACAAATGGGAGGAATAACTTCTACTTTATCAACAATGTCAGTGCTTGGGGTAATAATCAGGTCGATACAGGTGGACGTATCTTCAGTTATCCGTGTGGGACTTGTCACTAGTTGCTTTAAGCTATTCAGATACAAAATGTCTGTGAGTTGCTTTGGTGGGTTGTCATTAAAATCGGAATTAAAATCACCAAGAATTATGAATTTGTGAGGGGTGGCCATAACTTGTTTAATAGAAGAATCGATCAGTTGCCAATAAGCAACAGGGGCACTAGGAGGCCGGTAAAACGAGCCTATCAATATAGTTTCTTGATTCAATTTGGTTTCGATCCATGTGGCTTCAAGGTTAGGAATCAAAAGATCTGTTCTCTCTTTACAGCATAAGTAATCTTTAACATATATTGCCACACCACCGTGTGCTCCGTCTGGTCTGTCTCTCCGCACAAGTGGATGGAAACCATTAATATTAAATTGGTCTTGCATCTTACCAGCAGGTAACCAAGTCTCAGATAAAGTTACTATGTCAAAATCTCTAATTTCACTTTCCACAATATCAAGTTTGTTCCTCAGACTTCTGGTGTTTAAGTGTGCTACTATAAGTTCACCTTTTTCTAACGGAGAAACTGGTCCCGGATTCGGATTAATGTCCCCACATAACATCAGTTTCAAGACTAAAAAAACTAATATTACAAAACAAAACAGCGTACTTATAGGAATCGAGCGTACTTCACCGTTGATGTTGTGTTTTGGTCTTCTTCATAAGTAGTCTTGTTCAAAATTTAAAAAAAAAACTCAAACTTCTTTTTGTTGTATACGAATGAAATAACAAAAAGCTGTTTAACAGCTGTGTTGTCAAATCGAGGTTATTTTCCCAAGTCAGTGTGGCTCCGACTGCGCAAAACTAATGCGCATAACAACTGTGTGAATGGTGCTATACTGAATGAAAGAGTGTGACATGAAGTTCTTGTACATCATTGTAAAGAGCGTGAATGACGTTTTTAGTTTAGATGTCAAGCGCTTAGAGCAAGCCTTTTTAACGAAAGTTTTGATTTAGCGCTATATAAATGTTCTTATTATTATTATTATAAGAAACGGCGTCTGCTATCAAAACCTGAGATCAACGCATCGACGCAAAAAACTGTCATTTTGTAAGTTTGGAACAACAAATCAAGGTTAGAACAGCTATATAATCGCTATTGTGTTTTCAGCGTGGCAATAGGGTCCGATATTTAGACTCGAACAAGTATAATGCGACTCGTCTTCGACTCGTCGGCATTATACTTGTCTCGTCTAAATATCGGACCCTATTGCTACGCTGAAAACACAATAGCTGTTAATGTTTCTGTCATCGTCCGCCAATTCTCAGTCAATCATTCAATATGTCTGTCTGTCTGTCTATCTGTCTGTCTGTCTGTTTGTCTGTCTGTCTGTCTGTCTGACTGTCTGTCTACCCGTCCATCCGTATGTGTGTGTCTCTCTCTCTCTCTTTCTCTCTCTTTTACTGTTTGTCTGTTTGTCTGTCTGTCTGTCTGTCTGTCTGTCTGTCTTTCTTCCCGTCAGCCCGCCCGTCGTTCTGTCCGTTTGTCCATCTCTCTCCTCTCTCTCTCTCTCTCTCTCTCTCTCTCTCTCTCTCTCTCTCTCTCTCTCTCTCTCTCTCTCTCTCTCTCTCTCTCTCTCTCTCTCTCTCTCTCTCTCTCTCTCTCTCTCTCTCTCTTACTCTCAGTACACACTTGGCAAGAGAATGTAGGCGAAGGTTACCTGAAGCTGTCACTATGTTACTTATTGAACTCAGCGCTTTTTCAAGAGACAATTAAAGCAAGGTTTGTCATGAAAGGGCTTTCAAGTACATGAGGAGGGAGCATCAGACACAACAATTGCAATTGCCTGTCACGTATCATTGCGTCTGGCTGATTTGGCCACTGTCGTCAGCTGGATAGTTTATTGTCTCCGTGTTCCCGTCAAACCAACCGAGCTACACCCGTTTGTTCTTTTAAACAAGGATTGTTAATTTATATGAACACTAGGTACAACTTGGCAAATTAAAACAAGTTAACTGTATTATGTCCATATGACGAGAATGAGTTCTGAATATAAATTAAAAAATACTTTAGCCCGGGACAAACAATACTCTAAATGCAGACGCCTTCCAACGCATATAGATAGGGAACTGTTCCGTACCATTTTGGTTGGAATTAAACTGTTCTATTGTGGATTGTCACTATTATTCAGTTGCTCTGGATCGCACGCGATGGTCGGTTAGGCACTCAGATATAAGAATAAGAATAAGAATAAGAATACTTTATTATCTCATAGAGAAATTCAGGGGTGGTACATAACAGTAATACAAACAAGACATTGATTTTACATAAAACATATAGCACTATATATCATGACCATCTTTAAAGCACTGCGCTTACATATTCTCGCACACCTACGCGTATAACGAATTATGGCTAAACATCATTGCAAAATAATCATAACATACAATATATCGCAGGAAATATACGGTTGTACATAAAACCAATACATACATGTACATTACTACTGATTGCACTGGCAGAAGAGGGGCTGAGTCGGGTATGTGGATGTGTTTACATGTTGCTAAGGGTGATGGATTTGGGGATGAAGCTGTTTTGCAGCCTGAGTGTCCTAGCTTTGTGCGTGCGAAGTCTACGGCCAGAGGGAAGGAGTTCATAGAGGTGGGCTAGGACATGGGACCTATCTGAAGCTATCCGCCTACTCTTTCTCACCACACGCTTTTCATACAGGGACTCCACACTTGCTTGCTGCCTGCCAATCACCTTGCTACTGACATTCACCATTCGCACTGAGACATTCCTGTTCTTCACACTCAGACCTCCATACCAGGACACAAAACCAAAAGTGATGACAGACTCGATGAAAGAGTCAGTGCCAGACCTATTAAGTTAGGGGATGGTTGGAATACAACATAGTGTAGATATGCGGTTCGGAGGTCTATTCTACACGTCATAAAAAAGTAGGCAGATGGGTTTTAGTTTTTTTTAAATTATAACTAGTTTACGTCATTGAAACGACCAAATGGCTTGGAAGATTTTCTTATCTTTTCACCGTACCAAATCGACTTTGGGGAGGGGGTTGGGGTGCACATAAAACATATTCTTACTCACACACAAAAAACAAAACAAAAATCAGAATTCGTTGCCCACTAGATGTTTCGTGCAGCTATAAGCCGTTGTTAACCCGTGATTTGTAAAAATGTAAAAATAAAAATAAAAAAAATAACGGGACGCGCCCCGCGAGTTGTAAAAACATTTTTACAAATCGCGTGGCGCGCCTCGCGATTTGTAAAAATGTTTTTACAATTCGCGGGGCGCGCCCCGTGATTTGTAAATTTTTTTACAAATCACGTGTTTGCGCCCGATATTTTCTTGTCATCCCCAAAGTCAAGGGACAAAAACGAAATCCCTTGACTTTAGGGGTAGCGCGACTGTTAATTTTAAGATTTTTTTTTTCATTACTAGGATGTCCCATCGTTGGGAAATTCCAGTCGCTTCCTCCCAGTGGAAAGCTAGCAGTGACAGAGTCGCACTACCCTAAAGTCAAGGGATCTGATAGTCCCGTTTCGCCATTATCCCAATTCGCCACCATCGCATTTTGGCGACATTTCTCAGGCCAAGTGTCATTTTACCACCATGTCATGTACCATTAGCTTCACATCCCATTAATTTTTGGCGCAATCCCGGATCGCCGTTATCCCATTTCGCACCAATCCCAGTAGCTTCACATCCCAAGTCAAGGGATCTATTAGATTTCTAGATTGTCTCATCGCTGGAAGATTCGGGTCGCTTCTTCCCAATGAAAAGCTAGCAGCAACAGAGTCGCGCTACCCTTAAAGTCAAGGGATCTATTGGATGTTTTTAGATTTTTTTTTCATTACTAGATTGTCCCAACGCTGCGAAAGTCGGGTCGCTTCCACCCAATGGAAAGCTAGCAGCAACAGAGTCGCACTATACCCTAGTTAAGGGATATATTAGATTTTTTTTCAATGCTAGATTGTCTCATCGCTGGGAAATTCGGGTCAGTTCCTCCAACTGGAAAGCTAGCAGCAATAGAGTCGCGCTACCCAAAAGTCAAGGGATCTATTCGATTTTTTTTCATTTCTTTATTGTTCCATTGCTGGGAAATTCAGGTCGCTTCCTCCCAATGGAAAGCTAGCAGCAACAGAGTCGCGCTACCCCAAAAGTCAAGGGATCTATTCGATTTTTTTTCATTTCTTTATTGTTCCATCGCTGGGAAATTAGGGTCACTTCCTCCCAGTGGAAAGCTAGCAGCAACAGACTCGTGCTATCCCAAAGTCAAGGGATCTATTACAAATATTTTTGTGTATGTATTTCTTGTCCCATCGCTTGCTAGCTTTCCACTTGGAGGAAGCGATCCGAATTTCTCAGCGATGGGACAAGAAAGACATGAAAAAAGAAATGTTTTTGTTTAAATTTTTACAAATCACGGGTTAACAGGCGTCCTTATTGCGTGCCTTACGAGAAACAGATCGCGTGCAAAAAATACACGTAATGCTGTGTTGTCGTATTCTTTGTGCTTTGGTTTATCGTCTCTAATTAAAAGGACCCTATTCTGAGGACTCAATTCTTTCCTATTATCTTTCCGACTCATGCAATGTCACTTTTCTTTGAGATGTTTTGCGAGGAGTTGTGAGCTGAGAATACAGGCGTGTAAGTAGAACGCAAAAATCACACCTTGACTCGATCGGACAGACTGGTTCATGTAAGAGCACTTGACAGTCTCTGTCTCTTATCCCCGGTAGGATCATAAAATCGTGGAATCTGCTGATGTTCGTACTCCCCATCTACTTAGCTTCGTCCAAATAGGCCCACTTCAAACATCACACGCGGAAGACACGACTTGAGCTGGACACCACACGTGCGAACCACGCACCAAGACACCTCGCACCAGTCAGCATTGAAAACAATGTTTTCGCGAGAAATTGACATAAATAAAATCAATTTGAATTGTTAAAAAAAAAGAGAAAAAATAAATTAAAGACGGACTCTTGAAGAAGTACCAACCGGTCATGTCTTTCATTCATCCATTTTCTTCTGACAGAAAAAAAATAACACAAGGAAAATGAACACATGTAAATAGGATTAAAAGCAAACGGCAAGTTGGGTGACAAATGTTACTGACCACCACGTGCGAATTTAAATTTGGGTGGTGTCCTAGGTCTCCGGCATAAACACTAATTCATAAAAAAAATAAAACTCTTTATTTCATACGGTAAAGAAATTACCTTTCTGGCAATATATCTTGTTTTAATATAACTGGCCGCATCACAAAGATCTACAGCTAAATGTGTGCATGTAGTTTTTTTATGACGAGTAATGTAGATCAAATCCTGTGGAAATTGGTCGAAAGTCAATATTACAATCAACTACATGTACTTGGCTCACCCATACAAGCTTCAGTCAATACTCATTTCCGCATTCAGAACTATTCTGTTCAAAGACGCTTGAGCGATTGAACATGTAAAACGCACTTGCACATGTTTAAATTTTGACTTTTTTCCTCAGACATTTTTTTTCTTTCCTCTGACATTTAATTTCTTAACCTCTCAAATTAGCGGAACCGAGAGCAATTCCCATGCCTGCTTTTTGCTACCTATTCTCTATGCACTGTCAATAATATGGTTTGAGGCGATTTAGTCGTTTGCTTACAAAAATAAGATATTTTTATTATCAGATCAGCTTTGCAAAGGAGATACTTACAAAAAAAGTCGGATGCGTGGCGACAACTGCTATTTACTGAAAAGGAAGGAGATGAGAGAGAGAGGGGGGGGGGGGAAGGGGGGTGGTCCGGGGAGAAGTGGAGGGCAAAAAGGGACAGAGCCGATACGATTACGATGTTGAGGGGAGGGGGGACAGCAAATATTTGCATGCACGTGGTGGTCAGTAACAATCGTCACACGACTTGCCGTTTGCTTTTAATCCTATTCACATGTGTTCATCTTGTCCTTGTATTATTTTCTGTGGGGTTTTTTTCTGTCAGAAGAAAATCGCTTTTCATGCATGAAGACGTGACGGGCTGGATAAAACATGTCTGAGTGAAACGTTATTCCTTTCAGAGTCCGACTTCGATTTTGTCTTCTTCTTTTTTTAACAATTCAACTTGATTTTATTTACATGAATTTCTCGCGAAAACATTTTTTTCAATGCTGGCAATGTCTTAGTGCGTGGTACCACATGTGGTGTCCAGCTCAAGTTATTTGTCTTAGCTTTAAATTCCGCGTGTGATGTTTGAAGTGGGCCTATTTGGACGAAGCTAAGTAGATGGAGAGTACGAGGCAGAGACTGTCAAGTGCTCTTACAAGAACCAGTCGGTCCGATCGAGTCAAGGTGTGATTTTCGCGTGCTACTTAATTAGGCTACACGCTTGTATTCTCAGCTCACAACTCCTCGCCAAATGGTGGCAAAAACTCTCAAAGGAAAAGTGACATCGCATGAGTCGGGAAGATCGTGGGAAAGAATTGAGACCTCAGAATAGGGTCCTTTTAATTAGATACGATAAACCAAAGCACAAAGAATACTACAACACAGCATTACGAGTATTTTTTGCACGTGGTCTGTTTCTCGTAAAGGCACACAATAAGGACGCCCCGGTGGCTTATAGCTACACGAAGCATCCGGTGAGCAACAAATAAAGTTTGGTCGCTAAAAACATGTCCGTACCGTCGTCAGCGAAGATTGCCTTATATGGACCACTGCCTAACATGGACCAATACATTTCTGGGTGGCCGAGTGGTAACGCACTTGCGCTCGGAAGCGAGAGGTTGCGAGTTCGACCCTGGGTCAGGGCGTTAGCAATTTTCTCCCCCCTTTCCTAACCTAGGTGGTGGGTTCAAGTGCTAGTCTTTCGGATGAGACGAAAACCCGAGGTCCCTTTGTGTACACTACATTGGGGAGTGCACATTAAAGATCCCACGATTGACAAAAGGGTCTTTTCTGGCAAAATTGTACAGGCATAGATAAAAAAAAATGTCCACCAAAATACCCGTGTGACTTGGAATAATAGGCCGTGAAAAGTATGATATGCGCCGAAATGGCTGCGATCTGCTGGCCGATGTGAATGCGTGATGTATTGTGTACAAAAAATTCCATCTCACACGGCATAAATAAATCCCTGCGCCTTGAATATGTGCGCGATATAAATTGCATAAAAAAATCCCTGCGCTTAGAACTGTACCCACGGAATACGCGCGATATTAACACCTATTGTGTTTTCAGCGTAGCAATAGGGTCCGATATTTAGACGAGACAAGTATAATGCCGACGAGTCGAAGACGAGTCGCATTATACTTGTTTGAGTCTAAATATCGGACCCTATTGCTACGCTGAAAACACAATAGCGATTATATAGCTGTTATGACCTTGATTTGTTGTTCCAAACTTACAAAATGACAGTTTTTGCGTCGATGCGTTGATCTCAGGTTTTGATAGCAGACAAACTTCTTACGCGCATCATGTTCGCGCAGGCATGCACACCGCTACACGCTTTCTGACTTTGGAAGAAAAACTGACTCCAAGTGCATTCGATTTCACAACACAGTTGTTGAAACAGCTTTTTAAGTTGTCAGTGTATGCTGTTGTCGATAGAAACATCGCCGTGGTACAGATGGGTAAACCGGAACCATGCGTCTTTGTTATCGACAATATGCTTTTGGATATTGAGAAAAATGGCCGACTTCCGTAGCATTATGCTTTGATGATCGGAAGAGACCACAGCCCCCGAATTCCCCCACGTGTTCATCAGAATAGCTATATAAGCCTCATATTGATTGATTGATTCATTTCAGAAAACTAACGGCGCTGGAACGCTCAAAACAATTTCATTCGCTGTATTCAACCTCTATGGATAACTTGCACATGTCAAAACAGTTGCAACATAGGTACATAGTTGTATAAGGTTAAGTGATAGATTTTGATTACCCTGTGGTTACCATGTTAATGATCTAGTATTTGATTATTGGCATGTCATGTTGTTTTATGTTTTTATCGAATGTTATGCTTGAGTGAATCTTTCTTAAAGGTTTGTTTGTGTGTTCACATAACTTAGCTCAGCTTGATAAGATTAGACAACATTTTGGATGAAATCCTTGAATTGGCAAGTCTCTGATAGTCATCATCTCTCTGACACCCCCCCCCCCCCCCCGACTTTCCCGACTTAAATCTTCCCGATATTGTTGAAATTTAAAATACATGACAGTATTACCCAATTAGGTCTCCCCTGCGTTTAGTACTCACTGACACTGAAAGCCGAGAACATGATTATGCTCGAATATGAATGAGAAAATACATCGACGCACCAAAAATGAAAAGAGCGGTTACCGAAAACACTACGTGTCAATAATCACGCGTACCAGTGGTACTGTTTTCATAAAATGTTCTTCCAGATCTGTACCAAAGCATACTTACAGAGTTAGTCAACCCATGATGGTGTTGATATCACCGTATAAATATGTCTATGTTTCTGTCATCGTCCGCCACTTCTCAGTCAGTCATTCAATATGTCTGTCTGTCTGTCTGTCTGTCTGTCTGCCTGTCTGTCTGTCTGTCTGTCTGCGCGTCCGTCCGTCTGTATGTGTGTATGTGTCTCTCTCTTTCTCTCTCTTTTCCTGTCTGTCTGTATGTCTGTCTGTCTGTCTGTCTGTCTGACTGACTGTCTGTCTATCTGTCTGTAAGCCTGCCCGCCCGCCCGTCATTCCGTCCGTCTCTCTCTCTCTCTCTCTCTCTCTCTCTCTCTCTCTCTCTCTCTCTCTCTCTCTCTCTCTCTCTCTCTCTCTCTCTCTCTCTCTCTCTCTCTCTCTCTCTCTCTCTCTCTCTCTCGCTCACTATTATTTGAGAAACGATTCGGTCTGTGACTTCTTTAAATCGTATCTTGCTGACCGGACACAGTATGTCACTCTACAATGCCAGAATTCGTCTACTGCACTAATAAGACAAACCGGCACGGTGGCCTAGTGGTAAGGCGTCCGCCCTGTGATCGGGAGGTCGTGGGTCCCTATAACCCACGTACTGCCCATCTGCACTAGGAAACTGTTCTCTAATTCTTGCAACCGCACAAGCTGGTAAGGTGACCCTGATGTCTCTCCCAGCCATTTCCAGACCCACCGCACAAGCATGCGGTAAGCTACATACCGATACTGCCTGGAAAGAAAAACAAGCATACAGTATTAATGACAGTATCAATCAATCAATCAATATGAGGCTTATATCGCGCGTATTCCGTGGGTACAGTTCTAAGCGCAGGGATTTTTAAAAAAAAATTTTATGCAATTTATATCGCGCACATATTCAAGGCGCAGGGATTTATTTATGCCGTGTGAGATGGAATTTTTTGTACACAATACATCACGCATTCACATCGGCCAGCAGATCGCAGCCATTTCGGCGCATATCCTACTTTTCACGGCCTATTATTCCAAGTCACACGGGTATTTTGGTGGACATTTTTATCTATGCCGATACAATTTTGCCAGGAAAGACCCTTTTGTCAATCGTGGGATCTTTAACGTGCACACCCCAATGTAGTGTACACAAAGGGACCTCGGTTTTTCATCTCATCCGAAAGACATATAACGTGCGCCACACACAAGACCCTTTTGTCAATGGTGGGATCTTTAACGTGCACACCCCAATGTAGTGTACACGAAGGGACCTCGGCGTTTCGTCTCATCCGAAAGACTAGCACCCACCACCTAGGTTAGGAAAGGGGGGAGAAAATTGCTAACGCCCTGACCCAGGGTCGAACTCGCAACCTCTCGCTTCCGAGCGCAAGTGCGTTACCACTCGGCCACCCAGTCCACAGTACACAAAGTGTACAATCAGGATACTTGAAAACATTCCCCATATTGCTTTGCTCAGAATTAGCACATGCGAATAAATGAATTGTCTTGAAATAAAAATGAATATCTGACAATTAATTTTCATTTTTTTATTTTATTGTTATTTGTTTTTGCACATCTATGACATAAACCTATTTATAGTATCATGATTACAATTCTAAAAAAAAAATAACTTACTCATTAGCATCCTGTATAGCCCTCCCATACTGCTGGTTGTACCAGTGATAGCATGTCTCCAAGACATAGTGGTCCAAGCACACTGATCTGAAGCCAGGGTGGTCAGTGATGCAGCCCACCCCTGTGCTTACTGTCAGTGATTCCATTTCTGGAATTTCTTGACAACAGCGGCATTCTCGGATTGAGCCCATGCCTGCACAGTTTGCGCACTGACACCTGCACACACAAAATTTGATACAAGTTTAGTTCAAATTCTCTGCAGTCTACAAACTCACACAAAAAAATTGATCTACTAAGGCAGTAAAACAACTGAAATGGACAAATTCACAACCAATGGTAGTGACCATTATGTCTAGACAAAACCATAATAAATTGTTATTCCATTGGAACATTGGTATATTCATACGTGTACTGATTTGGCTAGTTTTAGTTTTGGGGACTGCTACTAGCAATGATTGAGTGGGCATACTGACTACTCAGTAGGATGATGTTTTGACTAAAATTATAATCAGGAATGCGCATCACTTTCTGGCATGCATGAATTGCATCAAGGGTAAAAGAAGACATCGCACAAACTTTACAAATTACTGACTGCAAAACAAGCTCTACCAGAATCGATTCTATAATAGGAATATATACGAGGAAGAGTCTCACAATCACTGAATCAGTGGTAGTTTCTTACCAGTTGGTGGACATCAAACGATCGAGAGACTCGCTAAAATCGTCTCTGTCGGGTGTTTCCTCAACCTCAGCATCGGACAGCTCAGGTTTAAACTGGTATGGTTGAAGATCGTGTTCATTCAAAACCTCAAAATCACTACTGTAGCACGATAGTTCCAGTGAAGAAACGCTGCTTGTTTCACTGTTTTCTTCATGGTCTGCCATGCCAATACAGCTGCTGACGTCACTGCGAGGGGAGATCAGCCATGGCTGCGTTTTAGATTCTTACTTCCCTTACCCTTAATTGCAGGTATGAAAACCCACTTTCATTGATCGATATCTATTAAACCAAAGGACTTTGCTTGCCAATATTTTGCATCTGGTACTATTTAGTAATGTTCTCTCAGCAGAATTTTTTTGACCGAGCAATGTGGTTGACCTTTAATACTTTGATTAGATACTGCTCCTTTTAGGTATGAAATGATAGCATGTGCATGTGTGTAGGTAAGCGAGCGCACGCTCGCGCGCGCGAGCATGTGTGTGTGTATATGTGTGCATGTGTGTGTGTGTGCGTGTGTGTGTGTGTGTGTGTGTGTGTGTGTAAGTGTGTGTGAGCTTGTGTGTGCGTGTGTGTGTATACGAGGGTGTGTGTGTGGATGTGTGTGTGTGTGTGTGTGTGTGTGTATGTGCGCAGTCTTTGCTTTCGTTTACAATTATTCTCTGTAGTATGTTCCAAGGACAGGTTGGAAGATTAGGCTAAGCCTAAAACCTTTATCCTTATGTAATAAAGTTCTGAGTTCTGAGTTCTGAGCTCTCTCTCTCTCTCTCTCTCTCTCTCTCTCTCTCTCTCTCTCTCTCTCTCTCTCTCTCTCTCTCTCTCTCTCTCTCTCCTTTGCTGGGCCGTCAAGGTGCAACTCTCTTCCTTCGAATGTTAAAACTAGCAAATCTGTAAATATCTTTAAATCTTCCTTTAAAAAAACATCTAAACTGTTCTCTGTAAGTACACACCCACGGTGACATAATTATGTGAATCTTACAGTTCTGTCTAATGTATACTATATTAATATTACTATATAATTATATTCACGTCATATTACATATTAATAGCATATAGTATTCATATTGTTTTACTTCGTATATTTATTAGACTGTGTGTTTCGTGTGGCCGTGGTGCTTATGCCTATTTACTGTACATTTACATGTTATGCCTATATGATTTCATTATATTATGTTGGTTATATGCGTGCGGATGTGTTAGTGTGAATGTAAAGGGCACGTTGTAAGATTAGGCCCTTGGCTTAAAATGTTTACCATTTATGTCAATAAAATGTTCTAAGTCTAAGTCTAAGTCTCTCTCTCTCTCTCTCTCTCTCTCTCTCTCTCTCTCTCTCTCTCTCTCTCTCTCTCTCTCTCTCTCTCTCTCTTCCTCTCTGTACACACTTAGCAAGAGAATGTAGGCGAAGGTTACCCTAAGCTGTCACTATGTTACTAATTGAAATCAGTGCTTTTTCAAGAGGCAATTGTTAAAGCAAGGTTTGTCATGAAAGACTGATGTAAAGGGCTTTCAAGTACATGATGAGAGAGCAGCAGACACAACAATTGCAATTCACTGTAAAGGATCCTACTTCATAGGTCACACATCATTGGTCCGGTTGAGTTGACCACCGTCGTCAGCTGGAAATGTTTATTGTCGCCGTGTTCCTGTCAAACCAACCGAGCTACACCCGTTTGTTCTTTTACACAAGGATTGTTAATTTATATGAATACAAGGTACAACTTGGCAAACTAAAACAAGTTAACTGTATTATGTCCATATGA
Source organism: Littorina saxatilis (assembly GCF_037325665.1). Lineage (NCBI taxonomy): Eukaryota > Metazoa > Mollusca > Gastropoda > Littorinimorpha > Littorinidae > Littorina > Littorina saxatilis. The sequence continues at coordinate 34,026,931 of NC_090255.1, forward strand.
CGAGAATGAGTTCTGAATATACATTAAAATACTTTAGCCCGGGACAAACATTACTCTAAATGCAGACGCCTTCCAACGCATATAGATAGGAAACTGTTCCGTACCATTTTGGTTGGAATTAAATTGTTCTATTGTGGATAGTCACTATTATTCAGTTGCTCTGGATCGCACGCGATGGTCGGTTGGGCAGTCAGATATGTTTGTCAGTGCCAGACCTATTAAGTTAGGGGATGGTTGGAATACAACATAGTGTAGATATGCGGTTCGGAGGTCTATTCTACACGTCATAAAAAAGTAGGCAGATGGGTTTTAGTTTTTTTAAAATTATAACTAGTTTACGTCATTGAAACGACCAAATGGCTTGGAAGATTTTCTTATCTTTTCATCGTACCAAATCAACTTTGGGGAGGGGGTTGGGGTGCACATAAAAAATATTCTTACTCACACAAAAAAACTTAAAAAAATCAGAATTCGTTGCCCACTAGATGCTTTGTGTAGCAATAAGCCGTTGTTAACCCGTGATTTGTAAAAATGTAAAAAAAATAATTACAAATCACGGAGCGCGCCCCGCCAGTTGTAAAAAACATTTTTACAAATCGCGGGGCGCGCCTCGCTATTTGTAAAAATGTTTTTACAAATCACGTTTTTGCGCCCGATATTTTCTTGTCATCCTCAAAGTCAAGGGACAAAAACGAAACCCCTTGACTTTAGGGGTATTGCGACTCTGTTAATTTTAAGATTGGTTTTTTTCTTCATTACTAGGATGTCCCATCATTGGGAAATTCCGGTCGCTTCCTCCCAGTGGAAAGCTAGCAGTGACAGAGTCGCACTACCCCAAAGTCAAGGGATCTATTAGTCCCGTTTCGCCGTTATCCCAATTCGCCCCCATCGCATTTTGGCGACATTTCTCAGGCCAAGTGTCATTTTACCACCATGTCATGTACCATTAGCTCCACATCCCATTTTGGCGCAATCCCGGATCGCCGTTATCCCATTTCGCCCCAATCCCAGTAGCTTAACATCCCAAGTCAAGGGATCTATTAGATTTCTAGATTGTCTCATCGCTGGAAGATTCGGGTCGCTTCTTCCCAATAAAAAGCTAGCAGCAACAGAGTCGCGCTACCCTTAAGTCAAGGGATCTATTGGATTTTTTTTGATTTTTTTTTTCATTACTAGATTGCCCGAACGCTGCGAAAGTCGGGTCGCTTCCACCCAATGGAAAGCTAGCAGCAACAGAGTCGCACTATCCCCAAGTCAAGGGATATATTAGATTATTTTTTTTCATTACTAGATTGTTCCATTGCTGGGAAATTCGGGTCGCTTCCTCCCAATGGAAAGCTAGCAGCAACTACAGAGTCGCGCTACCCCGAAAGTCAAGGGATCTATAAGATTTTTTTTCAGATTTGTTTTTCATTTATAGATTGTCCCATCGCTGGGAAATTAGGGTCACTTCCTCCCAGTGGAAAGCTAGCAGCAACCTAGTCGTGCTACCCCAAAGTCAAGGGATCTATTATATATATTTTTGTGTATGTATTTCTTGTCCCATCGCTTGCTAGCTTTCCACTGGGAGGAAGCGATCCGAATTTCTCAGCGATGGGACAAGAAAGACATGAAAAAAGAATTACATTTTTTGTTTAAATTTTTACAAATCACGGGTTAACAGGCGTCCTTATTGCGTGCCTTACGAGAAACAGATCGCGTGCAAAAAAACCACGTAATGCTGTGTAGTATTCTTTGTGCTTTGGTTTATCGTCTCTAATTGACCCTATTCTGAGGTCTAAATCTTTCCTATTATCTTTCCGACTCATGCAATGTCACTTTTCTTTGAGATGTTTTGCGAGGAGTTGTGAGCTGAGAATACAGGCGTGTAAGTAGAACGCAAAAATCACACCTTGACTCGATCGGACAGACTGGTTCATGTAAGAGCACTTGACAGTCTCTGTCTCTTATCCCCGGTAGGATCATAAAATCGTGGAATCTGCTGATGTTCGTACTCCCCATCTACTTAGCTTCGTCCAAATAGGCCCACTTCAAACATCACACGCGGAAGACACGACTTGAGCTGGACACCACAGTCATGTTCGAACCACGCACCAAGACACCACGCACCAGTCAGCATTGAAAACAATGTTTTCGCGAGAAATTGACATAAATAAAATCAATCTAAATTGTTAAAAATAAGAGAAAAAAGAAATCAAAGACGGACTCTTGAAGAAGTAACGTTTCACTCAGATATATTTTATCCAGCCGGTCATGTCTTTCATTCATCCCTTTTCTTCTGACAGAAATAAAATAACACAAGAGAAATGAACATATGTAAGTAGGATTAAAAGCAAACGGCAAGTTGTGTGAAAAATGTTACTGACCACCACGTGCATGCACATATTTGCTGCCCCCCCCCCCCCCCTCAACATCGTAATCGTATCGGCTCTGTATCCCTTTGCCCTCGACCTCTTCCCGAACACCTCCCCCCCCCCACCCCCTTCCTTTCTTTTTAGTAAATCCCCCCTCAGTCGGAGCGGCAGTTGTCACCACGCATTCGACTTCTTTTTTTTTTTTTTAAATAGTATCTCCTTTACAAGCTGATCTGATAATAAAATATCTTATTTTTGTAAGCCCTTAGAAAAAATCTCCCTAGAAAGAAATGGGTTAAAGCATGATGCTATTAAAATATTGACGGGTGAATGCCGGCTACACAAACACACGTACCAAAGTACTCATCCTCCCCGAAGACGGAATGTGGTGGGAACTTAAAAGCGGTCACATACGCGTTTTTCTCCTAGGTACGGGGAGAACGCAGAAAAAGAAAAAGTAGAAGAATGGCCTTTCCGAGCATAATTATATAGCCAGTTAAACAATTTCATTATTTGTAGTTTCAGAGATATGGAGCTTCAAAGTACTGATCCTTATTTTCTGGGAGCATATTTCAGAAGCAGTTATAAATTACATCCAGTGATGCAGTCCACCTGACCTGATCGTGACCTATACTGCTGGCGCTGGTGGTCGGTCACATTACCTTTTCGGTCCACGGCGGGTTATGCAACACAAAGGTGCAGACAGGCCTCTTTTTCACCTAACCAAGGTTACGAATGTTAGTGACCTGATCGTGACCTACGCTGCCGGCGCCGTGTCTCGGTCACATCAATCAATCAATCAATATGAGGCCTATATTGGGGCGGGGATATAGCTCAGTTGGTAGCGCGCTGGATTTGTATTCAGTTGGCCGCTGTTAGCGTGAGTTCGATCCCAGGTTCGGCGGAAATTTATTTCAGAGTCAACTTTGTGTGCAGACTCTCTTCGGTGTCCAACCCCCCCACCCCCACCCCCCGTGTACACTACATTGGGTGTGCACGTTAAAGATCCCACGATTGACAAAAGGGTCTTTCCTGGCAAAATTGCTTAGGCACAGCCGGTTAATAATTGTCTACCTATACCCGTGTGACTTGGAATAATAGGCCGTGAAAGGTAAATATGCGCCGAAATGGCTGCAATTACTGGCCGTATAAAATTTCATCTCACACGGCATTACTGCAGAGCGCCTAGAACTGTACCCACGGAATATGCGCGATATAAGCGTCATTGATTGATTGATTGATTGATATTGCTATTTCATATGTTACGTGGATTTCCATTGGTCAATTGGGCAAAACTGAGCTCAGTGCAAAAGTGATATCGACGACATTTCCTTTATTGCTTCCCCACTTCAAAAGCAAAAACACCTAAATTTAAAAACAAACAAATATATACACAAAGAAAAAAGCCAAGCACCCCCCTTCAATTTCGCAATGACTGATTTTTAAAGTTCTGGTATGGAAACAGTAAGTTCAGGAGCTCGGTTTGACAAATGTTATCGACAAGAGCAACTCTTTGGAAATAACATCACACAAGAAAACTCCAGTTTTGATTGGTTTTAATCGTGATTTGGTACCTTGCCAAAAAGTGACGTTTTAACCCTAAAACAGTACCCCTGATAAGTATGGAGCTGCAAGCTGAAAAAGACAGGTTTAGGTAAATGTGTCATGAAAAAAATGTAATTGAGAGTGCTCAGATGGCATACGCGATTCAAAAGTTCAATATCGAGTGAAACCCCCGCGTGCCCGGATGACGGCGTCAACCCTGCGTCTCATCCCTCCAGTCAAACGTCGGATCTGTTCACGGGTCACTTGCAACCACTCACGATGCAAAGCTGCCTCCAATTCACGTAATGTCTGCACAGGAGGCTGCAGAGCTTGTATACGACGCCCCAGGATGTCCCAAACATGCTCCAGCGGATTAAGATCTGGACTCATTGCCGGCCATGGGAGTGTTGTTACAGCGTTGTTCTGGAGGTAGTCCACTACTGCCCTGGATCGATGAGGCCTGGCGTTATCATCCATGTACACGGGTCTTGTGGCAAGTGGGTGGTTGTCAAAATGAGTAACGACAACAGGTTCCAGGACATGTCGCATATACTGATCACCCGTGAGGTTGCCACGTACGGTGACAAGGTCTAGCTTGCAGTCATGGGAAATGCAACCCCAAACCATGACTGACCCGCCACCGAATGGAACAGTTTGTCTGATGTTCCTGGGTGTATAGGCCGTGTTCCTGTGCCTCCATACCCTCAGTCGGCCGTCAGTGACATGGAGAAGGAATCTGCTTTCGTCCGACCAGTGGATCCTCCTCCACGTTCTCAGGTTCCATCTTTGCCGTGCCAGACACCATGCCAAGCGTCTTCTCTTGTGGTCATCTGTCAGTCGGGGACGCTTAATGACTCTTCGGGCTGCCATTCCTGCAGCTTTCAAGCGGTTTCGTACGGTCCTGGTTGACAGATGTCGATTTGGAAGCCATGCTCGTTTCAGGACGGTACTCGTTGAAAATGGCTCACGCCGAATTATTCGGAGAAAAGCTCGGTCTTCACGTTCTGACGTCACACGGGGTCGCCCTGACTGTGGACGGTCCTTCACAGCACCAGTCTGACGATGTTTGCGTACCAAACGGCTGATGACTGTGTAGTGGTAGCCAAGTTGACGACCAATCGCTTTGAAGGATGCTCCTGTAGCATGCATTCCTATAATCTGCCATCGGATCGCCTCTGATAATCGTCTTCTCGCCATGTTCACAGAGAATGTTTGCAAATTGTCGTCGCCCAGTGTTAAATACAGAAATTTGCAGCGTGAGCATACTGCCTTTTTTAACATTCATGGGTTGCATGCTGCACGTGCTTCTCACAGGCAGTGGCGACACAATCTTGACGCGTGAACTTCCCAACCTTATTATGGAAACCCATGTATGTCATTACGAAGAAAAAAAATGGTAAAACAAATTTGACTCAATTATTATCACAAATTCATTCGGGGGGTGCTTGGCTTTTTTCTTTGTGTATATATGAAAATGTAATGATCCCAGAATTTA
>NC_090255.1:34037324-34039824 GCF_037325665.1 Littorina saxatilis
GTTTATTTTTCTGAAGTTCAAAATTTCAGCTCCTGGTGTAAAGATAACTATTTAGCCCTAAATGTGACAAAAACAAAAGAGCTAGTTATTGACTTTCGCAAAAACCCAGCTACAGTTTCAGATTTATACATAGATGGTGTGAAAGTTGAGCGAGTGACTGAATACAAATATCTCGGTACAGTCATTGACAACAAACTAAATTTCTCCTCAAACACTAAAGCTATCCACAAGAAGTGTCAGTCAAGAATCTACTGCTTACAAAAGCTCAGAAGTCTGAACATCAACAGCCGCATCCTCCAAACATTCTATACTTCATTCATTGAATCCATTCTCACTTTCTCTTTCATCTGCTGGTATGGAGGTCTGTGTGTGAAGAGTAAGAATGTGCTTGGGCGGGTGGTGAACACATGTGGTAAGATTGTGGGGGTGAGACAGGAAGGACTGACTGTGCTGTATGAACGACGTGTGGTGCGAAAGGCCCGCTGCATCATCCAGGATAGTAGTCATGTGCTCGCTCACCACTTTGAGGTCCTGCCCTCAGGACGTCGCCTCCGCACTCCCAGATTCCGCACGCTCAGAACTAAGAACAGTTTTATTCCAAAGTCAATTGGCTTTTTAAATACCTAAGTTAATTAAAACTAGTATGTGTGCCGGTGAACATATGCACTGATTTCTGTGATGAATATTTTTTATATTCTTTGATGTGCACCCTTATGCTGAGTGTGATAACCCTCGAATGACTAGTCCTGTGATAAATATTGTTCAATGACATATCTAGTCCTGTGATAATGATAGTTTTTAGCGGTAAACTTTTAGCTAAAGCTGACGGCAATTTACCTATTTGGAATCATGTTACTATTCCTGTTAGTGTACATATGCGTGCGCGAGTGTAGTATGCTTCGTATGGTATTTTTATCTGTTGTCTTATTATTTGTTTTGTCTTTTAATGTGCACCACACTGAAATTTCTCTGTATGAGATAATAAAGTATTCGTATTCGTATTCGTATTCGTATGGTACCTGTTGTGACGTAAGTGACGGTGTCCATTCTGTAAGGACCGACACACTTGAATAATAGCCTAACAAAAGTATCTGGGATCATGTCTTCATTTTTTGGCCCAGTATTGTGCACCTCCATACATAATAATTATTTATTTTGGACTGAAAAATGTATGTCACAAACTGGGCCCAAACTCTGTAAAACAACCCAATCCTTCTCCTTCTCCTTCTGCTGCTGGGATGAGCATGACAACTGTCACAGTTGCAAAAGGAGAAATAATAAATCGCGGAGAACATCAGACTGCCATGCACCGTCCTTGGCTAATGAATTCCAAAAAAAGGCAACGGTGACAGCTTTCAAGTGACTGAACTCTCCAAGGACGTCGACTGTATAACTCGTTTAGACGACTCTTTCTGCTGCTCGGCTGACTTTAATAATTGAAACAGCCAAAAAAAGCGAAACAAACAGTCACGGAGATCATCAGATTGACATGCACCGTGCCTAGCCGACTAAGTCCATACATGGCAATAGGGGCAGTTTTAATGTTTAAACAAAAAATTTAAACTCTCATATCATCGCATGACCACTTCCTTTATCAGAAGATGGTTTGGGCTTTACTTCAAAGGTCACCAACAGCATCAGCACCAGCAACTACAAGCTGAACATCTCCAAGGCAACAGTGACAGCTTTTAAGTGACAAATCTCCAAATAATTCAGTCTCCTATCGCCTTTGGAGTTTAGTGATTTTTTGTCAGAAGACTACTTGAACTTTATTTAAGCGACAACAAATAACAACAGCAATCATATCGAAAACAACAGCAGCAGCAACAAAATCAGCAGCAGCAGAAGCAGCAACAACAACAACAACAACAACAACAACAACAGATTAATGTCTGCTTCAAGGGACACTCTGATTGTGAAATATTTATTAGTGGCTGTGCTTGCAGACCATGCTTTTTTTCTTTAAAAACTGTATTGCTTCAGTGTTATTAGATTCTGTTTCAATACAAATTGCAAGCTCGGCTTTTGCAACAGTGGTCAGTCGTAATTTATCACGCTGGGTCAAGGGAAATATTTACAAGTCGGAGAATTTAAACACAACGCTTCTTTTTATCCCTTTAATTTGTTTCTGTTTCAATGTACACTGCAATCTGTACTAGAACAGTCAAACTGGCCACTGGTCAGTGGTCAGCAAGAATTCGTTACAGCTAATACACTGGTTCAAGGGAAGCAATACACTGTTCGATTGATTACCTTGGCTTGGTACCGGCACGGTTGGTCTAGTAGTAAGGCGTCCGCCCAGTGATCGGGAGGTCGTGGGTTCGAACCCCGGCCGGGTCATACCTAAGATTTTAAAATTGGCAATCTAGTGGCTGCTCCGCCTGGCGTCTGGCATTATGGGGTTAGTGCTAGGACTGGTTGGTCCGGTGTCAGAATAATGTGACTGGGTGAGACATGAAGCCTGTGCTGCGACTTCTGTCTTGTGTGTGGCGCACGTTAT
>NC_090255.1:34042324-34074824 GCF_037325665.1 Littorina saxatilis
TCTTCTTCTTCTTCTTCTTCTTCTTCTTCTTCTTCTTCTTCTTCTTCTTCTTCTTCTTCTTCTTCTTCTTCTTCTTCTTCTTCTTCTTCTTCTTCTTCTTCTTCTTCTTCTTCTTCTTCTTCTTCTTCTTCTTCTTCTTCTTCTTCTTCTTCTTCTTCTTCTTCTTCTTCTTCTTCTTCTTCTTCTTCTTCTTCTTCTTCTTCTTCTTCTTCTTCTTCTTCTTCTTCTTCTTCTTCTTCTTCTTCTTCTTCTTCTTCTTCTTCTTCTTCTTCTTCTTCTTCTTCTTCTTCTTCTTCTTCTTCTTCTTCTTCTTCTTCTTCTTCTTCTTCTTCTTCTTCTTCTTCTTCTTCTTCTTCTTCTTCTTCTTCTTCTTCTTCTTCTTCTTCTTCTTCTTCTTCTTCTTCTTCTTCTTCTTCTTCTTCTTCTTCTTCTTCTTCTTCTTCTTCTTCTTCTTCTTCTTCTTCTTCTTCTTCTTCTTCTTCTTCTTCTTCTTCTTCTTCTTCTTCTTCTTCTTCTTCTTCTTCTTCTTCTTCTTCTTCTTCTTCTTCTTCTTCTTCTTCTTCTTCTTCTTCTTCTTCTTCTTCTTCTTCTTCTTCTTCTTCTTCTTCTTCTTCTTCTTCTTCTTCTTCTTCTTCTTCTTCTTCTTCTTCTTCTTCTTCTTCTTCTTCTTCTTCTTCTTCTTCTTCTTCTTCTTCTTCTTCTTCTTCTTCTTCTTCTTCTTCTTCTTCTTCTTCTTCTTCTTCTTCTTCTTCTTCTTCTTCTTCTTCTTCTTCTTCTTCTTCTTCTTCTTCTTCTTCTTCTTCTTCTTCTTCTTCTTCTTCTTCTTCTTCTTCTTCTTCTTCTTCTTCTTCTTCTTCTTCTTCTTCTTCTTCTTCTTCTTCTTCTTCTTCTTCTTCTTCTTCTTCTTCTTCTTCTTCTTCTTCTTCTTCTTCTTCTTCTTCTTCTTCTTCTTCTTCTTCTTCTTCTTCTTCTTCTTCTTCTTCTTCTTCTTCTTCTTCTTCTTCTTCTTCTTCTTCTTCTTCTTCTTCTTCTTCTTCTTCTTCTTCTTCTTCTTCTTCTTCTTCTTCTTCTTCTTCTTCTTCTTCTTCTTCTTCTTCTTCTTCTTCTTCTTCTTGTCGTTCGCTGACTGCTTCCTATGCAGAATTGGATTCTTTTTAAAGGCTTACTTTCTTAAAAACTATGATGGTGAGCAGAATTGTCTGCAAGGGAAGGGCAGTGCCTTCAAGTGATCTCCCTTCCTGTCTAATTTGTGTAAGGCCAAGAACAATATTCAATGTAATAATAATAAGAAGAAGAATCAAATTGTTTAACAGTGCACCACAGTGCACAGACAAAACACGCAAACAAACATATACAACAGACTGATACTCACAACAAGCACACATTCCCCGACCGACCCTATTATTTACCTCCCGATTCTAGAACTCGAATTTGCAGATTTTACCAAAAAAATATATATTATTCTCCGACATCCACGAAACACAGCTCGCACGATTTCCGACCAAACGAAAGCCGCATGCTCCAGTGAAAAAACAACGAAAACAAAAAAACTTCAATTATAAAACAAAATATTGACAAAGTAACCGACATACCAACGCTAAACTATTGGCCTTGACATCGAAAAAAAAACACAACCATTTTATTTTGTTGACACAAACCACAGAAAAACTGTCCAAGCTTCATAGCATCCCGCATTCAAAAAATCAGGCCTTTTATACTTGCAAGAGTTTACAAAAGGGGTAAAAGGTGTCTGTTTGCATATCAACCTTTGTAATTCTGAAGCTTTTCCAATCAAACAATCTAGACAGTTAATCACCATCAGAAAACATTTAGTTTACAACAAAAATTAACTTCCTGTGTTGAAGGTCAAAGTTACAGATTAGCCTTGTACGTCCACACCTCTGACACCAGCGACGAAAGCATGTGAAGAGCTAGAGGCAATAAAAAAAAACGTTTCTTCCCCGGTGACAAGGCCAACAAAATGTGGGTCGGAAGGTCAGTTACATTTTTATATATACAAGTATATATATATTTTTATTTTTTTTTAATTTTTTTTATACGTCTTTTTTAACCCAGGAACCATGTGGCTTTTTATTGCCCGGAACTCGTATGCGCTGTGTACTCTGGATGTCCAAGAAGAGTAGCTTCCCTTATAAAGTCTACAAAATCGTGTGGTTTTTTGTTTATTTTTTCCTGTGTATTTTTTTAGGGGGGGAGGGGGGGGGGGGGAAGATTTAGGGTCAGGAGTAAAACCTATAGGGTCGGTCGGAGAACCGGTTAATGTTGTTTACTCTTGCCAGTTCGAAAAAGTTTCAATAGTAGTCCAGACCAAGTTTTGTCAGTGATAACACAATCTCATAACCATGACTGCATAATTTGCATTTCGAATACAAATCGATTAAATATCTTCTGCACCATGTCAACGTCAATAGTGAAGGGTGTTAGCTTAAAATCCATATGGGCTTAAAGCGAAATAACACTTTGAAACCTTGAAACCTTGGAGAGAAAGAACCCACCTATAAAGCCTGTCCTCAATTGAGTCCAAGTCGGATTCGCGAAGTCTTTTTACCGAAAACTCAGTACCTAAGCTTTGTTCAACCAGCTTCGTGAAGTCAACTTCGCGAATTCGCCCAATTAACTTGAGCTCCAGCAGATGCATTATCATTTCAGACGGCGATATACGTCACTTCTGAACTGTGAACTGTACCTTGCAAATGGCCTTGCATCCATGCCTGCCTGCGAGCCCAGTTGCCTACCCTACACTGTCCCCGGTCCTGCATCCCCGCCCACTCTGTCGCAGCCCCAATCTAATCCAGCCACATCTCTCTCTCTCTCTCTCTCTCTCTCTCTCTCTCTCTCTCTCTCTCTCTCTCTCTCTCTCTCTCTCTCTCTCTCTCTTCACTTTGTCTAGAAAAAGGATTTCTGTGCATTATTGATTGGTTTATTTCAAAAGAAAAAGGTGTTTTTTTTTATTGTTTTCCTTTTCCTTGTTTTCTTTTTCTTTCTTTTTTTTTCGGGGAGGATTTTTGTATTATTATCATGATCGTAATTCAAAACGGAATTAGTATGTTGCTTTCCACTACTGTCTAATAGTTCTTGTCGTTCAAGGAGCGGATGAAAACCGGCAGGACATGCTTTACCTTGTAATTCTTGTGAAAGAACATGAATTTAAATTAATTCTCTCTCTCTCTCTCTCTCTCTCTCTCTCTCTCTCTCTCTCTCTCTCTCTCTCTCTCTCTCTCTCTCTCTCTCTCTCTCTCTCTCTCTCTCTCTCTCTCTCTCTCTCTGTTGTTTTTCAGTCTGCAAAAACAGACACAGCGCTTAACAAACGAACAAACAATTTAATATGTCATCAAGTTTACACAACCGCACCCCCTTCCCATGTAGAACAAACAAGTTAAACAAAATGCAGAAAAACATGCTCCTCTGGTTGGCACTGAGACGAAACATGTCGTGCCTGTGCATTTTGCAAGCATAGGCCTACAGAGCGGGCACACAGGGAGAAAGAGACCAGCCTCCGTGCTACTAAAAAGGCAGAAAGCGTTGTCAACGCATATATTCCTCCCCTTTGCCAAATTCGTTTTTGATAGCGTAACCTTTCCACTCCCCAAATCGAGCAGACGACATTTTCAGAAGACGAAACTCCGAGACTCTTTTCGCAAAAACATTTCAAGAAATGGAAAAAATAATTCACTCACCATTTTTCCTGTTGACTTCTTTTTCAAGTGCACGTGCTGAAAGTCGCCGACAGGGCCGAATTTACGTCATGATGTGTCCGCGTTTTTCGCTGTGAGAGAACTTGGTGGTGGTTTTTGTGGCTTGCCGCATTCCGCAAAGGCAGGCGAGAGTACCCCCCTAGTACCCAGTGCACGCGGCCTTGAGTTGAGTTGCGAAGTGTTGCGCGCGTGAGATTGAGGCTTTGCAGGGATGGGAGAAAAAAATCAATTTTTCTGCGTCGTCTTCTCCAAAAAAAATAAGATTGGATGGTCTGAGAGGAGAAGGGTTGACGACAGAGAGAGGTGTGGGGCGGGGGCAGGGAGGAGGGATGGAGGTTTGTTTTTGCAGAAGTTGAATCTTACGGAGTCATGTGAGAGCTTCAGCAGAACTGTTTTCATGAAGACAACAACAGCAACAACAAAATACCTCAAATACGAAAAATAAGGGAGGGGGGAGGGGGGGCCTGTTGAAAAGGGAATGTGCTGAAGGGAAGGTTTGGTTTTGCAGATTGCATTTCCTGAAAGCATCCGGCAGCTTCAGCAGAAGTCTTGCCATATCAAACAGAGAAGAAGCTAAGAAAAAAACATATATTTTCACACACAAAAACACCAAAAGAATTAAGTACCCACACACAAAAATACTAGCAAAAAGAACGAAAGGAACAATACTGAACCAACTGAATGTTGTGTGATGTGATCCAGTATTTAATCATTTGTCATAAAAATCCGTTGGGTAGTTTTTGAGAACTGATTATCACACAAAAATGTACACACACACAAGTGTACACACATACACACACACACACACACACACACACACACACACACACACACACACACACACACACACACACACACACACACACACTGCATCCTGAGACAAACCTCTCCCGGGCTCCGCCCTCGTTGAATCATTCAGTCAATACTTGACTGAACATTTACAAAACAGTGAAAAGGTGGCACTGTTTGTTTGTTTATTTGTTATGTTCTGCGGGAATTCGCAATAGTGTGTTGCAGAAGTTCTACCAACTGCTACTATTTGTCGTTCATCAGATGGACACATCAGAAGGCGGCGGCAGTGCGCTGCAGGTCCGGCCTCCAGACTGCCGTAGAGCTTTCCGTGGTCACTGGTGTGGGTCAGTTCTGGCCATGCAGGTCCCCCAGACTGCTGTAGACCTTTCCGTGGCCACTCAGTGGTGTGGGTCAGTTCTGGCCATGCAGGTCCCCCAGACTGCCGTAGAGCTTTCCGAGGCCACTCAGTGGTGTGGGTCAGTTCTGGCCATGCAGGTCGTCCAGACTGCCGTAGAGCTTTCCGTGGCCACTCAGTGGTGTGGGTCAGTTCTGGCCATGCAGGTCCCCCAGACTGCTGTAGACCTTTCCGTGGCCACTCAGTGGTGTGGGTCAGTTCTGGCCATGCAGGTCCCCCAGACTGCCGTAGACCTTTCCGTGACCACTCAGTGGTGTGGGTCAGTTCTGGCCATGTGAGGTCCCCCAGACTGCTGTAGACCTGTCCGTGGCCACTCAGTGGTGTGGGTCAGTTCTGGCCATGCAGGTCCCCCAGACTGCTGTAGACCTGTCCGTGGCCACTCAGTGGTGTGGGTCAGTTCTGGCCATGCAGGTCCCCCAGACTGCTGTAGACCTTTCCGTGGCCACTCAGTGGTGTGGGTCAGTTCTGGCCATGCAGGTCCCCCAGACTGCCGTAGAGCTTTCCGTGGCCACTCAGTGGTGTGGGTCAGTTCTGGCCATGCAGGTCCCCCAGACTGCCGTAGACCTTTCCGTGGCCACTCAGTGGTGTGGGTCAGTTCTGGCCATGCAGGTCCTCTTTCTGCAGCAGATGTTCCGCAGGGGCAATTGACTCCGTATGCCTGATGCTTAGTTTAACGAATAGGATATATAAGATAAGATAATTCTTTATTTACGAGGGTTATTGTATAAGCAAAAACAATGGTTCCTTTTTTACAAGGTGATGTCAGCTTATTTCAGGCGGTTGTGCGCGGCCTGAATACCCAAAATACCACTCTTGTCGGGTCAGCAGGTTGTCGATTTAAATATATATGTGTTTTTATGGAGTCCGCGAAGCAGCAAAGATCCTCCCTCAGCAGTTCAAGTGGCTGCAGAAGCAGCGGGGTTTTGAGTCGACAACGATCCAAGGGAGAGAAATGCAGTTATGGTAAGAAGCCTATCTAAGCCAGTAGGATTAGCGTCCCCTAGGGTAGCGAAACAAAATCATTGTTCTGTAACGTTGTGTTTAAATGATCTGGTTTGTCACATTATTTTCTTTTGCATGCTTATTTTCTTACTCTTCAGCTACCTAAGTTTAGGGTATTTAATTTCTGTTTAACACACAAGTTCTCACAATATATTCCAATTTTTAATACAAATAAAGATTCCTGTTCGCTATCTAACGATAGATTTTTGTTGGATCAGTTTAATAGAAAAAAGAAAAAACTCAGTGATATATCACCTATACTATATAGGTAAGTTGTGGGTCTAATCTGTACATAACTTAGGCGCGCATAGCTGAAGTTTGCATCCCCTGTGTTTGTATTTTGGTCTTAAAAAGGTGTAAACATCCTCTTTGGATGAATTGGCCATATTTGTGCCTATATTCAAATTTCTCATTCTCAAAATTAACTTTCTTAATTTGTGATGCAGTAGTCCCCTGAGTGTTAAATGTTAACTTCTTTTTAATGTAGGGCCAGCCTTGAAGATGATTTGTGTATGTCTTCAGTTGTAACATATTTTCTCTGTCTGTCTATCTGTCTGTCTATCTGTTTGTCTGTCTGTCCGTCTGTCTGTCTGTCTGTCTCTTTCTGTCTCTTTCTGTCTGTCTATCTGTCCGTCTGTCTGTCTGTCTCTCTCTCTCTGTCTCTGTCTGTCTCTTTCTGTCTGTCTGTCTGTCTCTCTCTCTCTCTCTCTCTCTCTCTCTCTCTCTCTCTCTCTCTCTATCTCTTGTGAGATGGTGTTGTGACAGTACAGCGGCCATGGAAAGCCAACCCGTGCAACGTGGTGTGACACGATATCAAAAAAAAACATGATCACCCAGTGAGTGACGCGACGCCAAGCGTGTCGCAGCCAGGCAGCAGCGAACCGTGCATCCACAGGCGCAGAAAACAGCTTGAGTGAGAGAAACTGAACAAGGCAAGGTAATGTGCACGAAAACTGTTCTTTGTCGATTGATGCAGAAGCAAACGACTTGGGTCGTCTTTGAGAGCCCCACCATCTTACCATACACTCTGCCCAGTCGACCCCACTGACTACCATCCTTGGACTCATTTGACACGGCAGAAAGCGAGGGCCAGAGCGATGGGCTAATTAAGTGGCACTGACAATCATATCAGTGAAGGGGTTGAATCAGTGCAAGAAAATCACAGACCAAGCAGAGACGGATATATTGGTGTAAGTGACGAATTTAGTGGTGATACTAATGCAGACGACAACGACAGTGTGCAACAATTTTGGATGACCAAATCGAGGCCATCGAATACTTTACTGACTTGCCAAAAGTGAGAGCTGTAGTGAGAGACGCTGTTACGTCCACTGACCGTGACCATCCAGATGGTGAAAAAGACTGTCGTTGACCAGAGATACGGCAAAAATGCCTTGTTTGCTGTGACCGACGGTGCGGTATTTGAATACGATCTAAACAAGAAATTCCTCCGAGGTAGGAAAAACACCCCCGTCCTTAGCATTCTCACTGCCACCAACTGAGCAGGCACTGCTAACAAGTGTGGTTATTTCCCTTTGACCATTAATATGTCGCTCTATAAGTCCTTGTAGAATCTTAATCCACCAATAACTCCCTAACCGTGTGTTTGACCGGTCCCAATTTTTGTAAGGACCGCGTCTCAGGAATGTATAGAACCTGTTCACCAAGTTTGGTGACGATCGGTTCGTTCATTCTTGAGATCTATATGCGAACACAAACAAACAAACAAACAAACAAACACATCGAGCGAGACCTATACACACCCCTATACCGGGGGTGTAACGAGGGATACGTGAGAGACTGGGGCCCTTTTGGGTGTTTTGGAATTGGATCGTCAGAAATTTACAACAATGTGGAAAGGTGTCCAGAAGCTGATCCTTTGAGATTCACCCAGGATATTGACAGAATGAAGGAACACATCCAGGCGTGCTGTCGTGTAGTCAAGCAAATAGGTCAAAGTAACACGCCTGACCTCGACGCCCCTCGAGTCAGTGCAGCCGTGACCCGTGACGAGGAATGCTGAGACAACCCCGCCCCACTGCGCCACGAAGCGGACCGCACGTGCGAGATAAACTTTGTTGTGTGACTTGGTGACATACTGACCAACTCGCGATCGATTCATCTTGTAAAAGGTTCGGAAAACTGATGTTTTGCTTGATGTTGTGTTTACGGACTCCCTCTGGACTTTCACTCACCGACACCAGATGACATTGTGACAACAGCAGAATACTGGCATGGCATACTTTATTCCTCTCAGTGTTCGCTTCGCTCCTCCTCTCCGCCTACCGACCGAAGCCGGTGGCTACAAGCCACAATGCGCAATACACTACATCTTGTCGGTTAGACGGCTCACTCCAAAACATGTCCACTCTCTCACGTGCCTCGCAATGTTCTCTTTCGCACTCTAGCATGTACACACATAATTCAACTTTAGCTTGGGTAACAGACACCCAATCAATATCCTAGTAACTATTAGTGACAACATTCTAAAATGACTCGTAAGCCATTCCATAGACCTAATATAGGTCCCTGGCCATTCCATTGCCGGTTAAAAACAAGAAGAAAGGGGGGGGGGGGGTAAGGGATTAAAACCTTCCAACCACAATCGGCTGGCAGCTCTCCTGATTCATCCGTATCAAATTCAAAGGAATTCACACCCTCTTGACAAAACGCTGACTCCCCCGAGATAGGCAGGCGGCACATTAGCGCATAACGACCATCTGCGGCCAAAGCGCGAGTACTCGTCGTTCCCCATGAGAGCGGATTGATTTCAGAGAAAACAAAGACTTGCTTGAAGTGAAAAAACATAGACAGCTAATAAGGGCGTTTACGATCAACAAGTTCAAGTTTTATTAGTCCATAACCCATGGGGGCATTTTGAACAATAAATACAATCTATATAATCATGATATTATATGCTAATATAGTAAATTAAAAATTAAAAAATAGAAAAATTATGAAAAACTGTTACAAATTCTATTAATAAAGTCCAAACTATTCTTTAGCAATTTCTTTTTCTTAGTAGCAAACAACTTTTTAAATTTAAGTGCATTAGGTTTTTTCCAATAGTAAGGTGGTAACAACTCAGCTCTTTCTTCTTTGAAAAAATCACAGACAAATAAATAATGGAATTCATCACCTATGTCTTGTGATACACATTTGGTGCAAGTTCTTTCTGACCTTGGGATGTTAAGATAACGTTCTTTCTGTACAGGCAAATTGTTGTTTAATGTTCTAAACTTCATCATTGAAACACATTGCTGATATGGCAGGTGTGTGACTGACATAGTCTTCACATGCAAAACTATCTTTAAACATCTTTCTTTCCTTATTTGGCGTCCAACGTCGCCTTCAACCACGAAGGCCACATCGCGACGGGGAAAGGGGGGGAGATGGGACAGAGCCGCCACCCGCCAACTGCCTCCCGTTCACAAAAGCACTAATCAAAAAAATGCTCCAGGGGCCCTGCAACGTAGTACAATACATTACTCCACTAAGAGAATGCAAGCCTCCAGCACAAAGGACTCTACATCTCTTACAGTTACACACCGCTTGACCAAAATCTTTACAAACATTGACCATATTCCATTCAAGAAACACTCAACAACAGGTCGGCTGGACATGTGCATATCAAAATTTAACTTAGAACAGATAATGACATTACACAAGCATAAAGCGATCGGCAAAACGTACACAAGACACAAAACACAAACTGATCGGCAACATAGACCAAACTGGACAATGACAATAGCTTTACTCTATAATTGGTGACTGGTCGCCCTGTCACATGGTGAAAACACGGCTGACTGACTGACCTACTATTTGGGTTTAACGTCCTCTTAGACCAACTGGTCTATATTGGGACAGGTATTGCATGGTAATACGTTGAAGATATGGTGTGATACTTTGATTCGAACAAGCCCGCTGTGGCTGTCTTCTTCGACACACCAGCATTGGGTTTGTCTCGTCAAAGTATCGAAATACGATCATGAAAATCGGAGACGAGAGATGATGCATGCGTGTCTTCGTGTTTTCCAAGCCCTGAGACTTTCGCTGTGAACGTGGGATCTTTTTCGTGAGCATGTGTGCACACGTGACGGGGGTGTTCGGACACCGAAGAGAGTCTGCACAAAGTTGACTCCTTGATCTCTCGCCGAACGTGGGGATCGAACCCACGCTGATAGCGACCAACTGGCTACAAAGCCAGCGCGCTACCAACTGAGCTACCAACTACACAACAAGAAAGGGTGGCCGAGTGGTAACGCACTTGCGCTCGGAAGCAAGAGGTTGCGAGTTCGACCCTGGGTCAGGGCGTTAGCAATTTTCTCAGAGTCCCCCCTTTCCGCTAACCTAGGTGGTGGGTTCAAGTGCTAGTCTTTCGGATGAGACGAAAAACCGAGGCCCCTTCGTGTACACTACATTGGGGTGTACACGTTAAAGATCCCACCGATTGACAAAAGGGTCTTTCCTGGCAAAATTGTATAGGCATAGATAAAAATGTCCACCAAAATAGTGACCCGTGTGACTTGGAATAATAGGCCGTGAAAAGTAGGATATGCGCCGAAATGGCTGCGATCTGCTGGCCGATGTGAATGCGTGATGTATTGTGTAAAAAAATTCCATCTCACACGGCATAAACATGATAAATCCCTGCGCCTTGAATATGTGCGCGATTTACTGAATTGCATAAAATAAAAATATAAAAATAAAAAAATAAATCCCTGTGCTTAGAACTGTACCCACGGAATACGCGCATATATCGCGTCTCGATCATCTCCCCTCCCCCAATCCCAACCTGTGTATGGCTGCCAGCTTCACAGTAAACTTTGTGTCAGTGTCTCTCTCTCACTCTCTCTCTCTCTCTCTCTCACTCTCTCTCTCTCTCAGAGGAATTATCTTAATAAATCGACAGAAATAAGGAGATAAGCAGAAAATCAACGCGAATTATCGGAGAGTAGGTAAACTTTCTCAACTTGTATGCGTTTCGGTAAAGTGACTCGCCGGAACAGGAAGTCGAGGAAAATGGCTGCGCTTAGTCGACTTTCGAAGTTTAGCTGATAGAAATTCGGCGCTTTCTTGTTCATTTTGTCAATGTTTTCCACGAAAAAGTGCCGCGAAGATGAAGCGGGCTAAGGCTGAGCAGTTGAAAGGGGTTGTGGTGCAGTACATGAAGCGACGACAGTACCAGGTACCGTTTTATCCGTCTTCGATTAGCTTCTTCTTCCGTAGAGGACTGGGTTTTTGCGAACGTCTCGGAGAGTCCTGCGAATAGTTTGGAAACGCAGTTCTGTCTACTAAGAGTAAGAGGATGCTAAAGATCAAGCACAAAGAGGCTATGTCGATGCGTAGAAAGCACACTCGTTTCCATCAGTTGTGGATGCATCTGTCGACACCTTTGTGTCGCGCGCCTCGCACTAAACCAGCAGCCACTGTGACTCATGTCCCCTCCCCCCCATACTCCCCAACCTGTGAATTTTAATGGACTTTTGGATGCTGGAGACGCTGCTTTATTGGACTTGCGCAACATCCCATCAAGTGCCGAAATAATCACTACTGTTGATTGTGGGCAGTAATGGAAAGACAAGACAGACAAGACTAAAGTATGCTTGTTGTATAAATCCTAGTGTACCGTTACAACATTACTGCCCATGCTCGACTGGACACAATCTCAAAGTTATTGTAGCTCTAGCAACCTGAAATTTGTAGTACACTACAAGTTTCTCCTTGTTACTGTAAGCTGAAGAGGATGATTAGCGAATAGGTGTTCCACCTTCATGGATGCAAGATATCCAGTTTATTTTCAAGTGAACAGACAGGTAGTTTTTCAGAACAACTCAACAGAAAAAAATGAAAATTCTAGCTGCCGGACAGGAAGGTCAACTCTGTATCTAACAGTAACATTTTGTCTGTCTTGCTCATTCAGTTGACATTGCCAAATATTAATCTTTTAGATGCAAAAATTGTGTGTCACAGCAGTTATAGCTGCGGTAATTAAATTGCAATCTGCAGTGACTATACTGTGGGTACGTGATCTGATCGGGTACTACTTGTCTCCGAAAACCCCATCTAGACTAACTAAATCTATCTTCAAAGTGAAGCATTGGACATGCCTGTGAAAAGTAAGCCTGATTCATGCTACATGCACCCTTATATTTGTGTTGAGAGCCGGATTATCGACGAAATCGATGCAACAATTTCAATGCAAGGGAGGTAACTCTTGTTACTCGAAAGCACAAGTATTGATGACGTCATGTGATTAGTGCTTCCGCTCCTTCGTAAATCCTCGCACAAACACGAAAATAAAGCCATGAACTGTGAAAGTTGCAAATATAAGTCATGATTGCAAACAATTATGTAACAAAACACGATCTAAGGACAAATTTTCTTATTTCTGATGAGGTTTTCGGGGGTTTTCGGAGACAAGTAGTACCGATCTGATCTAGGGGTTCAAATTTGATTTGGCTGGAATTGCTGTCAGTGTCACTAAAATGTTGTGTCTAGCATGCTCAGAGAATACTACAGTTAAACCTGTCTAGAATGACATCAAAGGGACCGACCAAAAGTGGCGTTATGGACAGATGATCACTATAGAAAGGTGAATTATATATAGAAGAAAACTCCCAAAATTAAATAGGATCCTTGGGATGGTCATTGTGGGCGAGTGGTCGCTTTCGAGATTGAGGTGGTTGCAAGGGCAGGTGTGACTGTACATGTACTTCTAGCTCTAAGCAGTTTGAAAACTTATTTTTGAGAAAGAAGTTACAGTAAGATGGGTTGTTCTCCAGAGCTGTGTGCCAGTAGAAACCATGTTACAAAGGTGATATTTCTTTACTTAACTGAAACGTTTTAGAAATACAAATTGATTTTAATTAATAAATACCGGTTTCATATACCTTGGCCTGCAGAGAAATAATTAGAAATACTTTCACGTTTTGTTTGACTGTCACAAAATAGTACACAGCTCTGGAGAATAATCCAGATGTTATTGTTAATAAATAGTTAATGGAAACGGCTCTTTTTGACAGGACGGGGAAATTCAACTGGGTCGCAAGGAGCAGACGGCCGACTTGGAAGAGATGTCCGTCAAGAAGAAGTCACGCCTCAGCACAGGGATAGAGAACAGTACGTCTTGCAGCAGCATCACCGGTGACTTTGGCTCCTGTGACCAGCAGTTTGCAAGGTATATTTTGATTTGTTCTGTCATGGTCCTTGTAAATTATGGACGTTTTGGAAGTCTGTTGCCTTTATTTAACTGACAATTATTCTCCACTACTGCTTTAACCGCACACTCCTTTTAGGCTCAACATCTCAGATCATGCCAAGCTTTTACGTGGGATAAGACATAAGACCACTTGGTGGGCGGGGACGTAGCTCAGTCGGTAGCGCGCTGGATTTGTATCCAGTTGGCCGCTGTCAGCGTGAGTTCGTCCCCACGTTCGGCGAGAGATTTATTTCTCAGAGTCAACTTTGTGTGCAGACTCTCCTCGGTGTCCGAACACCCCCGTGTGTACATGCAAGCACAAGACCAAGTGCGCACGAAAAAGATCCTGTAATCCATGTCAGAGTTCGGTGGGTTATAGAAACACGAAAATACCCAGCATGCTTCCTCCAAAAACGGCATATGACTGCCTAAATGGCGGGGTAAAAAACGGCCATACACGTAAAATTCCACTCGTGCAAAAAACACGACTGTACGTGGGAGTTGCAGCCCACGAACGCAGAAGAAGAAGAAGAAGAAGGAGGAGAAGGAGAAGAAGGAGGAGGAGAAGGAGGAGGAGGAGAAGGAGGAGGAGGAGAAGGAGAAGAAGAAGGAGGAGAAGGAGAAGAAGAAGAAGGAGAAAGAGAAGAAGAAGAAGAAGAAGAAGAAGAAGAAGACCACTTGGTCACATACCAAACATGAGCAGCCTGTGTGCTCTCTGTGCACATGAAGTGAGAATTTGTTTTTATGAATCTAGTGGCGTTTACGAAATTAATTCATAAAAAATTCTAACTCATCACAACAAGCTATCTGGGTGTTGATTTTTGGTGTGTGACCAAGTGGAAGGACGGTCTTATCCCATGTAAAAGCCTGACCAAATCTCAGATGGTGAGCTGAACTTTTTTCGCGACCAGGAGTGTACCTTTAAATATATGCAATGTTACGCACCGATTTGATGTGTATCCTCATGATTTTTGCATACATTTATTTTGTAATCTTGTTGCTAATTTTGTGTGTATTTTTCCAGACTGAGGAAGTTTATTCTGGAAAGTGCCCCAGCCCAGAACAGAGAGTTGTCTGCCCTCCTGTATCCTGTATTTGTTCACATATACAGCGACCTCCTTTCAGCAGTACAGAAGAATCAAGGTACACAGTGATTTTAAATACCTGGACAGAAACACATACTGATCAGAGTAACACAAGCAAGCCAAAAATGAAATCAGCAACTGGTCATAAATACTGGTTAATATTTCCTTTGACCGTTTCTTTCCCCACAAATGCAGTGTAACAGCTGCGTTTTAAACTTGATTTAACTTGCTGCTGTAACAGAGGTTTGTGAGAGAAGCAGGGTTATCCCATTTAGTTTATTACCCAAATCTGTCAATTTTCCTCTTCATAACGTCCATCAATTTACCTCTGTTTTAAGCCTCCCTCTGTTTAAAGAACTAATTTTGTTAGATGTGTGATGGTTTTGAAAGAGGGGTCGTTCCACTGCATAAATTATTAACTTTCCTTGTTCACCAGCCCACAAGTTTCATGAACGTCACAACGAGATTTTCCATGATGAGGACCAGAAGGATTTCATCCGGAGCTTACGTAAACTGGAGTCCAGGACAGAGCTCCAGGCTACGACAGCAGTTACAGACTTTAAGTGAGATTTCCCTCTGAAGACGGAGTGTGGCTGCCTATATGGCCGGGTGATTAAAAGCGGCCATACATGCAATTTTCCCATTTGAATGACAGTCACCTTAATCTTTGTACCAAGTGACCCTGCAAGTGTTAAGTGCTGGTATGCTGAACAACAACAGATGAAATTGTATGTGCTGAAACTAGTCTATCTTGCTCATTTACTCGCTGGTTTGTTTTCGTTGCAAAAGTAAAACTGACTTGAAGTTGAAGTAAGTTCGATGTAAAGGCCAGAGTTTGTGCACAGAATCGTTTGGTGGCCAATTGGGACATTGGTTTGATATAGATATGGTTTTGTGTCTATTTGCTGGGTGTGTGTTTGTGTGGGTGAGAGAGGTAAAGAGACAGAAATCAAGTTAGCCTGGTGTGAAATAGATTTCCACTTTGTTTTCTCCAGGGAACACAAGTATTCTGTGCGACTGTCTCATGCATCTGTAGCTCATCTGCTGAAACATTTAAAGGTAAGGAAGACCTGTTCTGTTTTGTTTTGAAATGACATGAAACTTCAATAGTAGTATAGAGTGATAGAGTGTTTGAGACCCTCTAGTAACTGATTGTTCCACTTTTTTTTCTTTTTTTTAAACTGCGCATGTTTTGCTCTGTATTCCTCTCAAAATCGATTCAAAACAATCGGACCACTATGATTTTGGTATTGAAGTAACTTAAGCGACTTGGATGGTAATTTGTTTCTTCATAATGACTACTAACAGCATAGTTAGACTTTCAGCAAGACCTCACAGCCAGCTATATCACTTTTTTTTTCAACATCAAATTCCTTTCCAAATCTCAAATGATCTATGAATGTGTTGTTAATGTTATATGAGGTGTAAATTTGAAACTCGAATTCTTATACCTGGTTCAGGAAACGAATGTATAAGGCCAAAAAAAATAATAGGTGTGGTTACGGTAACATAGCCAAAAAAAATAGGGTAGGAAGGTAGGCAATCACTTTTTTTTTTTTTTAACTTTTTTTTCTAATGTGTACAAATTAAACCTACTTGACAGGGAAATAAGTGTGCGACTCGGGCGCTTTCGCTTTCATTGCTTTTTCTGCACTCGTTTACTTGTTTTTTGGGGTATTTTTTGACAAATGTAATAAAAAGTTATAGGGTCGGCCCCAAAAAATAGGGTAGGTCGGGTTACCGTAACCACACCTATTTTTTTTTTAGGCCTAAGCAGATGAAAGTATAGGCTGACAGAGATTAAGTTTATTGTTGGGGTCTTGTGTCTGTCCACTGATAAAATAAAATAAAAAATAAAAAATTGCACAACACATGTGTGTACACGCATCTGCTCTTTATTTGAAGCTATCAAGAAATGTTGCATAAATGCACTTTTTTTATTTTTTTATTTTAATTTACAGGCAGCTGATAACATGATCATCTTGCAAATCATCAACCAGCATATAAACTTTCAAGGTAAGTAAACTGCTGTTGTTGTGGCTAGTTTTTCATGGAAGTTTCTTGGATAGCAACAGGGGGACAAAGCAACTGGTTGTAAACCTGGATGGCGTGGTAGTTTGCCTGACGTCTGTAATTTACCAACTGCTTTTTTAAAGAGCTAGCTTTTATCTATATAAGATACGTGGGGCAGACAAACTGACTGTCATCACTGTATATAGCTATTCTGATGGACACGTGGGGGAATTCGGGGGCTGAGATTGGATGGTCTCTTCCGATCATCAAAGCATATTGCTACGGAAGTCGGCCATTTTTGCCAATATCCAAAAGCATATTGGCAATAACAAAGACGCATGGTTCCGGTTTACCCATCTGTTCCACACCCCCCGCGGGTTAGGGGGAAGAATTTACCCGATGCTCCCCAGCATGTCGTAAGAGGCGACTAACGGATTCTGTTTCTCTTTTTACCCTTGTTAAGTGTTTCTTGTATAGAATATAGTCAATGTTTGTAAAGATTTTAGTCAAGCAGTATGTAAGAAATGTTAAGTCCTTTGTACTGGAAACTTGCATTCTCCCAGTAAGGTCATATATTGTACTACGTTGCAAGCCCCTGGAGCAATTTTTGAGTCACTTGAGAAAAAGTGACTATGTAATCGGTCAGTGTTAGTCTGTCCGGCCGGCCGGCCGTCCGGCCGGCCGGCCGTCCGTAGACACCACCTTAACGTTGGACTTTTCTCGGAAACTATCAAAGCGATCGGGCTCATATTTTGTTTAGTCGTGACCTCCAATGACCTCTACACTTTAACGATGGTTTCGTTGACCTTTGACCTTTTTCAAGGTCACAGGTCAGCGTCAAAGGAAAAATTAGACATTTTATATCTTTTCTCGGAAACTATCAAAGCGATCGGGCTCATATTTTGTTTAGTCGTGACCTCCAATGACCTCTACACTTTAACGATGGTTTCGTTGACCTTTGACCTTTTTCAAGGTCACAGGTCAGCGTCAAAGGGAAAATTAGACATTTTTATATCTTTGACAAAGTTCATCGGATGTGATTGAAACTTTGTAGGATTATTCTTTACATCAAAGTATTTACATCTGTAGCCTTTTACGAACGTTATCAGAAAAACAAGGGAGATAACTAGCCTTTTCTGTTCGGCAACACACAACTTAACGTTGGGCTTTTCTCGGAAACTATAAAAGTGACCGGGCTCAAATTTTATGTCAACGTGACTCATTGTGTTGTGAATAGCAATTTCTTCCTGTCCATCTGATGCCTCATATAATATTCAGAACTGCGAAAGTGACTCGATCGAGCGTTTGCTCTTCTTGTTTTATTAGTGCTTTTGTGAACAAGAAACAATTAACAAGTGGCTCTATCCCATCTCCCCCCTTTCCCCGTCGCGATATAACCTTGAACGGTTGAAAACGATGTTAAACACCAAATAAATAAAATAAATAAATAAACCTTGGATTGGCTGATTTAAGCTTTATGCTTGAGAACGGATCATGAATATCAGATATTGTCAGGATGCTAAAACTGAATAAAGTTTTGTTTAAATCAACATCACCACCTCATCTCACATACTGTTTGTAAATTCTGTCTTCTCTAGTAACCAACACAGAAGGCAAGTCTCTTGACCTCCGGTCATCCCAACCCCACCCCAGGGACCACAACAGAGACAAGGAGAAAGAGACAGACGGAATAAAGAAGGAAATAAAGAAGGAAATAAAGAGCGAAAAGGAGGAGAGCGTGCCGGAGGAAGATAGTCAACTTTCTCCAGCAGAAGCAGAGCAGCTCCGAGCCTTGAAGGAAATCAGCCGTAAAGTGCGGAACGTGTTGCCTGCTCTGCCGTCTATATGTTTTTACACCTTCATCAATGCACATCAAGGGTGAGAATGAAAATGTTGTAGTTGAATGTCTGGAATATATGAACTCCGGAAATAATTCTACCGGGTGAAAGAGTGAATACTCTTGGTTTTATTGAGGCAAACTTTCCACACATGCTCATCGTCCACGTGTTTCAGACACACCTCTAGCCAGTGACTGGCCTAAAATGACACGTGTTTCAGACACACCTCTAGCCAGTGACTGGCCTATAATGTCACGTGTTTCAGACACACCTCTAGCCAGTGACTGGCCTATAATGTCACGTGTTTCAGACACACCTCTAGCCAGTGACTGGCCTATAATGTCGCGTGTTTCTGACACACTTCTAGCCAGTGACTGGCCTATAATGTCACGTGTTTCAGACACACCTCTAGCCAGTGACTTGCCTATAATGTCACGTGTTTCAGACACACCTCTAGCCAGTGACTGGCCTATAATGTCACGTGTTTCAGACACACCTCTCGCCAGTGACTGGCCTATAATGTCACGTGTTTCAGACACACCTCTAGCCAGTGACTGGCCTATAATGTCACATGTTTTAGACACACCTCTAGCCAGTGACTGGCCTATAATGTCACGTGTTTCAGACACACCTCTAGCCAGTGACTGGCCTATAATGTCACGTGTTTCAGACACACCTCTAGCCAGTGACTGGCCTATAATGTCACGTGTTTCAGACACACCTCTAGCCAGTGACTGGCCTATAATGTCACGTGTTTCAGACACACCTCTAGCCAGTGACTGGCCTAAAATGACACGTGGGATGGTTTGCCTCAATAACACAAACAGCAAGAGCATTTACTCAACAGAGTTATTTCCAGAGTTTGTCTATTAAAGTTTTGTAGTTGAATGTCTGAAATTAGCCCCATGTGAGGTTCGTTTTTACAATGAATGAATCTCAAAACGTTCACTCTTCTTTCACTTACAGTGTGTGACTTCTCTTCTACGTGGCTAATTAGGCAGATTGCCTGATTCGACTGTAACATTCTGTCTGCATCTCAGCCAAACGCACACTTTCTGACTTTCTGTCTGTTGCTCTCTGGTTCTTTTTTCCGTGAGAGCTGGGTGTGTGTGTGTGTGTGTGTGTGTGTGTGTGTGTGTGTCGTTCATTCTCTCTCTCTCTCTGTCTGTCTGTGTCTGTCTGTCTCTCTCTGTCTGTCTGTCTCTTTCTCTCTCTCTCTCTCTCTCTCTCTTTCTCTCTCTCTCTCTCTCTCTCTCTCTCTCTCTCTCTCTCTCTCTCTCTCTCTCTCCTGGTCATTTTCTCGGAGAGCCTTCTGTCTTAGACTCTCTCTTCCAATTGTCTGAAGTTTAAAAAAAATATATATTAAATAGAACTACTCAAAGACAGCTCAGAATACATAAACCAACAATTAAAATAAGCATGCTCTCTTACACTTTTATTTTTAATAATTAGTGATGCTGCTCCTGATTCCCTTCTCTTTCATCTTTCAGTCTATGCACTTCAACAATATCCCCGGACTCCAAGCTGATCTGTGGGGGGTTCGAAGACTCGTCCATTCAGCTGTGGCGGCTACAACCGGTACCCTTACCCGCCGAGCCCACAAACTGCAGCAACAGACACATACCCCTGGCAGCGGATTATCTTTATAAAACTCAGGAGGAGAGAACTGTCAAAATGTAAGTGCAAGATAGGGAATAAGTGATCGTTAATAGGTGGCAGAAAAATTCAGAACAGAAGAGGGTGTCTGCGCCTTGAATATGTGCGCGATATAAATTGCATAAAAAAATAAATTTTAAAAAATCCAAAACAATCCCTGCGCTTAGAACTGTACCCACGGAATACGCGGGATATAAGCCTCATATTGATTGATTGATTGATGTTAACTACAGTGAAACCTCCGTTTTAAGATCGTGGATTTAAGACTTTCCCCTTTTTAAGACCTTGCTTTTTCACATTTTTTGTTCAAACCTCGGTAACTTTACCTCCATTTAAAGTTTCCCTCTTTTTGAAGGCATGATTATTTTATTTTTTTTTAATTTTGGGAGGTCTTGAAAGGGGGATTCCACTGTAGAACAAACAGGAATCAGACAGGAATTTTTATGAATTTATTTTGTAACGGACACCTGTGTCAGTCTGAGAAATTAATTCAGAACAAAAAAATCTAAATTTGCACAGAAAGCAGCTTGGCTGTCGATGTTGGGTATGTGTCCATGTGGAAGGGTGCTATTGTTCTGTGTAGAGAGCCTGTCACGTCGATAGCGTTCCTCCACAAAACACACGGTACAGTGCAAAAGTCTATCGCTTTCCAACATGTTTAAAAAATAACTTGTGTGTAAGCCGCGCGTTTGTACGAAACTACCAACTGAAGATGGCTGCAAGGAAAGAAAAATGCTTTGGTGATCAAAGAGACGGTGAGGTTGACCTCTGCACCTTGCTTTCTGTTACAGAGACAGAGAGTCCCAAGAGGCAGTCACATTCCGAGCGCACAGCGGCCCTGTCTACAAGACGAGTTTCACGCCCGACTCCCTCTTCATTCTGTCTGGCTCCAGAGACTGCACGGCGCGTCTGTGGGACGTGGCCAAACGCACCAACACTGTGATATACCGCGGCCATTCTGGTCCTGTCTGGGACCTGGACTTTTGGTAGGTGTGGGTGGTGTTGTTGCTCTTTGTACAGACATGAGATTTTTTTCAGCATTTTGAAAGCTCCAGAGATCATTCTTGTCCTTGAGACCCCAAGAATTCATGATTTTATTGCATATACTGTATCATAACTTATTTATTGCCTATTATAAGGCTGTCCTTAATTAAGCTTGACGATTCAGTGCCAAAGCTTTGTGCAGCCTGCTTCGCGAAGTAAACTATAGCAAAATTAATTTGAGGCCTAACCCCAATTGGATTGTACCCAAAGAATTCAGTTTGTTTGTTCCTTCATGGGCTGAAACTCCCACGGCTTTTACGTGTATGACCGTTTTTACCCCGCCATTTAGGCAGCCATACGCCGCTTTCGGAGGAAGCATGCTGGGTATTTTCGTGTTTCTATAACCCACCGAACTCTGACATGGATTACAGGATCTTTTTTGTGCGCACTTGGTCTTGTGCTTGCGTGTACACACGAGGGTGTTCGGACACCGAGGAGAGTCTGCACACAAAGTTGACTCTGAGAAATAAATCTCTCGCCGAACGTGGGGACGAACTCACGCTGACAGCGGCCAACTGGATACAAATCCAGCGCGCTACCGACTGAGCTACATCCCCGCCCACAAAGAATTCAGTAAGATGACGGTAATCTTGCCACATTCTGGTATCGGAATAGCTAAGTTGCCAAGACTACCTGACTTCCGTCATGCACAGAAGCGCTCTTTCGCCCTTTCCCTTTGGGTCAGAGATCCTCAAATTGCACAATGTTTTTCCAAAAATGTTCTAACATTTTCTTCTTCTTCTTCAGCGTTTGACGGTTGTTAATATTTTTCAAAACACAAAAGATCAATCTGGAGATACCCGAATTTCATGATTTTGCATCATTGTTAAGATTTTGTGATCTCGTGCTTGTCCTAATGCTGTCTTTGTGTCTTTTAGTGTTACTCAGTCTGTTTGTGAAGAAGATTTGGCACTGAATACTTCGTAAATAAAAGACTTTGGGAAGTTGAAATTCCGCTCAAATACCTACTGCATATTGTTGGCTCACGTAAGTGTAGCCTATGCGATCGTAACTTTGTCTGTCTGTGCGTTTGTGCGTGTGTGTGTGTGTTTGTGCGTGTGTATGTCTGTGGTAGAAACTTTAACATTTCGTCATTTGAAGACGTCACATTATGACGTAAGAGGGTTAGACGTCACGCGAAGGAATTACGAAAAGTCTCGGTCATTGTTATTTTGAGCGGGCCGAGACTAGTTGGCAGTCGTGTCCCTGTAAGTAGGCTACATGCAGACAGACAGATCTAGATCTAGTGTCTCGCTTTCTTGCACAGTGTCACCTATGCTTACTGTGTGTGTGTGTGTATGTGTGACGGAGTGATTGAGTTTGTGTTACTGTTTGTCAATTTCTTACGTGAGCCTTGAAGGCTTCGCCTCTTGTTTTCTATTTGCAGTCCTGCCACCAGTCACTTTGCCACATCTTCATATGACCAGACAGTCAAGTTGTGGACCATAGACCGAATTTATCCCCTTCGCTCTTTCATCGGACACACACAGGATGTTGAGGTTTGCTGACACTTCTTGATTTCATTTATGCAAATCATTATTATTAGTAGTATGTGTATTGAATGCCTTAACTTAGATGTAGTGTTGTGTTATTTTATTTTACTGATTCCCAGTCATTTACATAGAAGATGTTAGGCCTGAAAAAAAAATAGGTGTGGTTACGGTAACCCGACCTACCCTATTTTTAGGGGCCGACCCTATAACTTTTTAGTACATTTGTAAAAAAAATAAAAAAAATAAAAAAGTGCAGAAAACGCAATGAAAGCGAAAGCGCTCGAGTCGCACACTTATTTCCCTGTCAAGTAGGTTTAATTTGTACACATTAGAAAAAAAAGTTTAAAAAAAAAAAGTGATTGCCTACCTTCCTACCCTATTTTTTTTGGCTATGTTACCTTAACCACACCTATTTTGTTGTTGTTGGCCTTACACGTATCATGTGTTTATTTTGTGTATTGTTACTGGTAGTTTGATATTGTGAAGCGTGGAGAGCACAGAAATATTCTGTTGTTTTGCGCTCTATATGTGTTAATTATTATTATTATTATCATCATAATCTGCTGTTTTACAACATCAACAATTTTTGACTATGTCTGTAATTGTTTCGTTTCACGAGTTTAACTTTTCTTAGCGATGTCTGTATTTCACTGGTTCACGAGTAGGAGATTTCACTATAATGCACTGGGGCAAATTTACACTCAAACATGTTTTAATAGTGTGCATATGTAGCTCATTACATAGATATTTCTCTCAGGAAAATATGGTTCTCATTCCTAAGCATAGTTGTTAGCACTTTAGAAGTCCTTGTACATGTTCTACTTGAAATGTAGCAGAAAAAAAAGGCATCACATTTTGTTCTTGGTCTTTCTACTCATCCATGGAGCCATACAAGCTGTAGGTAAGACACCCATTGACTGACAAGGCTTTTCAAGGACAGTTGTTGCAAATACTGAGGGAGGAGACTATAAGTGGTGAATACATACACTGGCAAACCCAAACTGGTAGATTCATTGAAAAGAGTCTTGCATTCTTCATTCTACACCCAGTTCAAACAAGACAGAATTATGCTTTTAGATGATAAGAAGAGCAAGTTTTACGTTTTCCTGAGAGTTTTTCCTGTTAAAATCGTGTTCCAGTCATTTCACATTGACCGCTTTGCTTTTCAGTCTGTTGCTATACACCCCAATGGAAACTACGTTGCCTCAGGATCGTGCGACAAAACGATACGACTATGGAACATTCAGGACGGCAAACCCATGCGTCTGTTGACAGGACACAGAGGTTCCGTTCTGGCGCTGGCCTTCTCTCCTGATGGAAAGATGCTGGCTTCTGCTGGTACGTGAACATGGCTTGTCTTTTGTTTGTCCTTGTGAGACGGACCTGCAGGTCTACTGTAAAATTGATTTATTGTAATCCTTGTAGACTTTGATGTTCAAGCTTCTTATTCAGGACAAGAAAAAAAGTCAATGTTGCTGATTCCCTGACAGACCTAATCATTTTCATCCTGACTCTAGACCTTTTTTTGACCCTTCAAAAAAACAAAGAACAAAAGAAGTAAAATAGAAGAAAAAAAACTGACCAAACTCAATTTTGCAGACTTTACAAAAACAGATACTCTTCTCCAAAATCCAGGGGACACAGTTTGCACGATTTCAATCAAATAACAAGTCGCGTAAGGCGAAATTACTACATTTAGTCAAGCTGTGGAACTCACAGAATGAAACTGAACGCACTGCATTTTTTCACAATGACCGTAGTCCGCCGCTAGTGCAAAAGGCAGTGAAAGTGACGAGCCTGTTCAGCGTTGTAGCGGTTGCGCTGTGCTGCATAGCACGCTTTTCTGTACCTCTCTTCGTTTTAACTTTCTGAGCGTGTTTTTAATCCAAACATATCATATCTATATGCTTTTGGAATCAGGAACCGACAAGGAATAAGATGAAATTGTTTTTAAAACGATTTCGGAAATTTAATTTTAATCATAATTTTTATATTTTTAATTTTCAGAGCTTGTTTTTAATCCGAATATAACATATTTATATGTTTTTGGAATCAGAACATGATGAAGAATAAAATAAAAGTAATTTTAGATCGTTTTACAAAAAAAAATAATTTTAATTACAATTTTCAGATTTTTAATGACCAAAGTCATTAATTAATTTTTAAGCCTTCATGCTGAAATGCAATACCGAAGTCCGGCCTTCGTCGAAGATTGCTTGGCCAAAATTTCAATCAATTTGATTGAAAAATGAAGGTGTGACAGTGCCGCCTCAACATTTACAAAAAGCCGGATATGACGTCATAAAAGACATTTATCGAAAAAATGAAAAAAACGTCTGGGGATTTTATACCCAGGAACTCTCATGTAAAATTTCATAAAGATCGGTCCAGTAGTTTAGTCTGAATCGCTCTACACACACACACACACACACACACACACACACACACACACACACACACACACACACACACACCACGACCCTCGTCTCGATTCCCCCTCTATGTAAAAAGCCACACGTGTGTGCGTAAATAAAAAAAATTCAACAAAACAAAACAGTTATATTTCTATTCCCAGGGGAAGACAGAAGGATCCACGTGTGGGACCTGGGTTCCGGTTCACTGATGAAGGAGCTGCGAGGTCACACTGACACGGTGTACTCGCTGTCATTCAGCCACTGTAACAGAATGGTGGCATCAGGAGGCCTGGACTGTGTGCTGAGAATTTGGGATGTTCGACATGGAACGGAGGGTGGAGCCTCAGCTTTGTAAGTTGAATTTCTTGACAGAAATGGGGCACTTTTATTTTTTTGTTTTCTATGTGGTGTTTGTTTGTTTTTAATTGTTTGTGTGGGGGGGGGGGGGGGGTTGTTTTGGGGGGAAGAGGAGGAGGATTGTTTTGTTGTTTGCACCAGCTTTAAGAGTAGTGCAGATTTTGTATTGAAGCGGTATTTCATTTCTTTGGGAACTGGTATTGTGGTTAGCCACTACTGAACAACTATTTTGTAAATGCCTCAAAGTGCCTCAAAACCACATTTGTTTGACAGCCGTACAAGATAACAATGTGTGAAACACCACATCTGAGCACTGTGCCCGACGGGTTAGAGCAGAGCAGAAGAAGATATCCCTACTTGCACACTGTGTCATTGAAACCTCTCTTCTTTGGTTTCATGTATGTCCGTATATTTTCTGTGATATATTGTATGCTATGATTTTTTTTGCAATGATGTTTAGCCATAGTCCGTTATACGCGTAGGTGTGCGAGAATATGTAAGCGCAGTGCTTTAAAGATGTCCATGTGGGAATGTGTAAGTGGGCGTAGTCGAATGTCCATGTGGGAATGTGTAAGTGGAGCATATAAGAATGCCCATGTGTGAATGTGTAAGTGGAGCGTATAAGAATGTGTAAGTGGAGCGTGGTCGAATGTCCATGTGTGAATGGGTAAGTTGAGCGTATAAGAATGTCCATGTGTGCGATGTGTAAGTGAGACATGGATGTGTTCATGACTGAATGCGTAAGCACAATGCAAGGAATGGCCAGAGAGGTATGTGGGAGGTGTGTTTATAACCTGCCCTGTTATTGAGTGCTATATGTCTTATGTAAAAACAATGTCCTGTTTGTATTATTGTTATGTACCACGCCTGAATTTCTCTATGAGATAATAAAGTATTCTTATTCTTATTATTCTTATTCTTATTATTCTTATTCTTTCTCCAGAATTGAAGGCCACACGTCATCAGAGCTGCTAGGAGCTTACCCAACCAAGTCAGCAACCATGTCTTTCCTTCGCTTTGCCCGCAGCAACTTGCTGCAAGCGGCTGGTGCTAATCAGTGACCTTGACCTTCAGGTAGTCTGGTGATTCTGGTTTCGAGGTGGATTTCAATTCCAAGGAATCCCCCGAAAGCGAGGAATGGCTGCCTAAATGGTGGGGTAAAAGCGGTCATACTCACACAAAAAACACTCAGACAAAATACACTTGGGAGTTTCAGCCCATGAAGAAGAAGAAGAATTCCAAGAAAAAGAAAGCAGTCTCTTGTGCAGACCTGTCTACTGCTGCCACTCTTCTCGGTAGTTATGTGAACTACAGGAAATAGTCATCTGTTCTTGAACCACAGACGCAAGAGAATTTCCGTGGGAAAACTTGTTTTCACTAGGCCTTAACTCTGACCTTGCATTATGATTAACTTGCAGAGAAAATGATCTGTACAGTGGAGTCCGTGTATAACGAATCTCAAGGGAGTTGTATTTGTGTTCGTTATATGCGTAGTTTGTTATAGACAAATCGGACAAATCCGCGGTATGCACAGGGTCTGACAGACGATACAGAAATGTCACTCTGATCCGAATTAGCTAACACTAAATTGCTAATCCATTGCCTAAATTCCCAACATCATCTTGATCGAATCCGTGAAAAGAAGCTCCACTGTCAGAGTCAGAAAAGATCGCGACAAAAATCGTCCAGAGCAAAATAGAAATACTTAATTAAAAAACGGGGGAAAAAACACAAGATCGGCGGCCATGTTTTTGCCAGAACTGTACCACTCGGGGTTTCCTTTCGCGAGAGCTGTATTTCTGTGTTAGTTCCCTTTGACTAACATCGTCTGCATCTCATCTTTTTCAATTTGCAATCTTGAATTCGATCTTTCTGTTTGATGATGGTCGACAGTGTAGACCTAGCAATACCATATTTTTCCGCGATCTCGCATTTCTTTAAAATACCTTCGTCCACATCAGCAAGAATTAATCTTTTTTTTATCAATGCTGAAAGCTTCTCGTTTTCGTTTCAGACCTTTCTCCATGATTGATATTTGCCGACGGATATTTCCGCAAAGGACGATAAACTAACCAAAGAAGAAGAAGAGTATTTGCCGACTGAGAAATAATGTTTACATTAAAAGTAAGAAGCGGAAGAAATAAAACTCCGTGATGTAAATCAGCTGAGTTTTACACGGGAAAATCAAACGCACAGAATCTGACACCACTCATGGGACGTTAACCTGAAGAAGAAGAAGACCGCTCACGATTAGAAAGTTAATGAGCGGTGTCAGATTACGCAATCTCTCCTCACCGCGAATTGTTCGTTATAGGTTACTGGTGAAAAGAAGGAAAAATAGTTCAGCGGAATACAAAGGGAGTTTGTTAAAAGCGATGTTCGTTTTTTGACAAGAAATTAAATGTTCGTTATAGAGTGCCAAATTTAAGTAAGAATAAGAAGGAAGTTTGCCGGGAAATGGACAGGTGTTCGTTATTGCAGTAAATTCGTAATATCAGTGTTCGTTATTGCTGGACTCCACTGTATTTGCTTTGAAAGCCTCATGATGACTGTATGCGGTCTACTTGGCTCAAACCTCCAATAATGAACTAATAGTTTGTTGTTGTTGTGTTCATTGTTATTGTTGTTGATGTTGTGAAAAACATACGTTTATCAAAACTTCTGTTGCGTGAAGCTGGTATTTGTGAATTAGTGTCTGACTTGTTTGCCTGCTACTGCAAACAGTGCTCGACAACTGAAATCATGAATCAACACCAGTGAACACTCGTTTTAAAGGTAGACAGGTCTGCTTATGTGTTGGGTCTAACCTTCAGCACAACAATGCAAGCTTGTTACTTCTGTTACTGTGACCTGCCGGCACTTTGTCACCTCCAGTTCTATACAGGCAGCTGGTGTGATTGAGTGACCTTGAGTAGCTCGACCTGGTCCTTGTTTAAGAAGAAAACTGCCTTGAGACCATATAAGAAAAGTCTTTTGAAGGAGATTATTTCCCCTCTGTGAGCAAAGGAGGTTGCTTCAACATCCACTTGTAGTGAAATTCCTGCTATTTGACAAAAGTGCTAACAGGGAAGTATTGTGCATGATCATGAGAGAGAGAGAGAGAGAGAGAGAGAGAGAGAGAGAGAGAGAGAGAGAGAGAGAGAGAGAGAGACAGAGGGAGAGAGAGAGACAGAGAGACAGAGAGAGAGCCGAGAGAGACAGACGCAGAGAGAGAGAGACATAGAGAGAGAGACAGAGAGAGAGAGACAGAGACAGAGAGAGAGACAGAGAGAGAGACAGAAAGAGAGACAGAGAGAGAGACAGAGAGAGAGAGCGAGACAGAGGGAGGGAGAGAGCGGGAAGCGAGAGAGGAAGGAGAGAGAGAAAGAGAGAGAGAGAGACAGAGACAGAGAGAGACAGAGAGAGAGAGAGAGAGAGAGAGAGAGAGATGGATGGTTTATTGTATAACCAGAGAGTTTCTTTTGCCATGTGTGTGTGTGTGTGTGTGTGGACAAATGGGTGTGTGCATGAGAGCTTGTGTGTGTGCATGTGCGAGTGGACAAATGGGTGTGTGCATGAGAGCTTGTGTGTGTGCATGTGCGAGTGGACAAATGGGTGTGTGCATGAGAGCTTGTGTGTGTGCATGTGCGAGTGGACAAATGGGTGTGTGCATGAGAGCTTGTGTGTGTGCATGTGCAAGTGGACAAATGGGTGTGTGCATGAGAGCTTGTGTGTGTGCATGTGCGAGTGGACAAATGGGTGTGTGCATGAGAGCTTGTGTGTGTGCATGTGCGAGTGGACAAATGGGTGTGTGCATGAGAGCTTGTGTGTGTGCATGTGCGAGTGGACAAATGGGTGTGTGCATGAGAGCTTGTGTGTGTGCATGTGCGAGTGGACAAATGGGTGTGTGCATGAGAGCTTGTGTGTGTGCATGTGCGAGTGAGCATGCATGCGAGCGTGAGTGTGTGAAAGGTGTGCGTGAGTGTGTGAAAGGTGTGCGTGAGTGTGTGAAAGGTGTGCGTGAGTGTGTGAAAGGTGTGCGTGAGTGTGTGAAAGGTGTGCGTGAGTGTGTGAAAGGTGTGCGTGAGTGTGTGAAAGGTGTGCGTGCAGCTGTTGATTTTACGCTTTAGATTGTGTTCTTTACTCATTAAGTTATGCATGGACTTCACAATCATATATTACAATTTGAGGTCTGCATTGTTATAAATGCAATATGACCACATTATTGAATAAACTGTAACGCTCTTTATGTATGTTTTTAGAGCAATTTGATGCATGGTTTATGTGTGTGTGTGTGTGTGTGTGTGAGAGAGAGAGAGAGAGAGAGTGCAGTATGGGTATTCATAGTGGACTTCTTCGACATAACCTATTATCAGAAGATGTCTACTGCTGACGAAAAAGAGAATGTTATGGTCTGTTCTCTTGTATAAGCAGTGTTGCAAAGCAAAAGAAGAATTCAGACAGACAGAATGCATTGATAAAGATGATTAATTTGTGTTTTTTTGCGTATTATATGATAATTTGTTTTATCAATAAATGTGCTTTATATAAATCGTGGAATAATAAATTGAGTAGGATGACTTCAAAGACCAGTTTGTGTTCTTGCTAAATTTGTTTAATTATATTGAGAGAGACAGAGAGAGAGAGGAGACTACAGACAATATGTACACACACACACATGTATGTACCCGCACATAAACACACACACACACACACAAATTCACTCGAACTCACACATACATAACACACACACACACACAGACTGTAAGACACACTCACAAACACATGCATATAAGCAGTGATTAGGAAATTTAAGCCAGTTTCCAGAAGAGCATTTCTCTAAAAGTTATGTTGGCACTCACAGAAATCTGTCATTCTGTCACACTACTGTAACTGCTTAAAGATTGCCTTAAAAAAGACGACTTCCGATGAATTAAGTAAAAAAAAATCAATTAAAAAAATCATAACATTCAAGGAATGACCGACTAAATATGAGAAAATGGCCTCCAGAGGAGGTAATCATCTTGCTGCACTTAAAAGGCAATATACAGCGGTTGTTTTTTCTTGTCAGAGTATTGATTCTGTTATCATCGCATAAAAAAGGTCCTCGTACGTATTGTGGCAGGCAAGGGGTTAATGTTGCAAAGACAATATATTTGTAACACATTTCTTTTGCAAACCAATCCTTTTACAATGGCTACCATATGAGGTGCGCAAGACAAAACATATATGTAAAACAACAAAAATTAGTGTAACCAAGCCTAATGCACAGTGATTACCCTATAGTTAAACCTGAACGATAACCATGCACGTCACACATACAAAATCTGTCCAAAAAAATACCACAAACCAAGCTCAATACATACGAAATGATCAACCTAGTAGCAAGGAAGGCAATTACACAGTCATCATCAGGGCGACTGTTTTGGGTTATCTCAAAGTATCCAAGAAAGTTCTATCAAAGACACGTCACTTTCCGGAGTTGTCTAACTTGACAGACCTCAGCGGCGGACTCTGGTGGCAGCCTTATTCACAGTCCAGTGCTGAGAGAACTGGTTGGTCAGTAGTAACTAGGTGCGTGAAACTTTCCATCCATTGACCTTCCTTATTATTCAAATCTTGACATGTAAGCGGTCTATCTGTTTTGGATTTCTTATTTTCAAGTACGGTTTGGAACAACTTCTTGCAGCGCCTCCTTCAGCCTGCCCCAAAAGGAGGCTATGGCGTCATCATCGTCCACCCACTGGATGTAGGTCGTGGTCTTCATCACCGCCATCATGGATGACGTCAGGTCACGTGACGCCACGTCACCCAGGCAGACGACAATCAACGCGTCATCATAATCCATGACGTGACGAAGACAGTAAGCAAGTTCAAATTGACACCACTGGCTGCGAAGAAAATGATTGGAGAAGACCATGAGGATCTTCTTGCTGCTTTCCACACAGTCCGCGATGTTGTCCACGATGTTGTTGCCAGGGATGAAGTCTCTGTCGTGGACACACAACCTCAGCCCCAGGCGGTTCTCCAGCTCCGGCATGGCAGTTTTGTAAACCCAGGAGAGATCTCCAGAGGCGTAGGACACGAAGACGTCATAGTCAAAGTTGCCTTCCTCCAGGCGACGTCTCCTGACGTCATCTCTCCCTCTGAAGGCTTCGTACAGCAGCAGACGGATGTGCCAGCGGTAGCGAAAGACAGCAGACACTAGAGTCATAGCCATCAGCAGCAGAGAGACACTGACCACAATAAACTCGCTCGTGTCGGGAGACAGCAGACATGCCTGGTCAGGCACCGTGAAGGAAGCCACCTCCTGGTGAAGGTTGGAACAGTAGTAGGATGAACGGGAGTGTTTGAAGAGTGTTTTGTTGCTCCTCAGCCAGTCACTGAACCATAGCAGGTCACAGTCACAGGAAAACGGGTTCCCACTGAGGTCTAGTTGTTTCAAACTGTGACGATTTGCTTCAGTGAACGTTGTTCTCGTGACGGTGGTGACGCGGTTATCGTTCAGGTTTAACTCTTTCAGTAGAGGGTTGCCCGCAAAAGCGCCGTCCGGGATGTCAGACACTTTGTTCAGATACAAAAACAAAATCTTCAAGCGAGGAAATTTGGCAAAGGTCCGGACAGTGATTCTCTCCAGGGAGGTCTTCCCCATGTAAATAGTGTCCAACCTAGTCAGATTCCCGAACAGGCCGAGGAACCTCTCGTCTGACACTCCACTGAAGACGTTGCTACTGAGCTGAAGACGCTGAAGATTGGGGCATCCAGCGAAACTGTCCATCGCAATGGATTCTTCGTCTGAAAACTTGAGGTTGTTGTACATGAGAGAAATCATCTTCAGGTGTGTGTTGTTAAAAACAAAGGCATCGATGTTTGTAATGTGTATATCCATGGCCTCAAGGTAAAGGTTGTTGAGCTGCGGAAAGAGAGCGAGGTGAAACGTGTTCGGTGACATATACTGAAATAGGTTTCCGCTGAGGTCCAGACGCTGCAGTCTGGGCAGACATAACTGAGAAGGGATGGAGTGGATCTTGTTGTTCTTCAAGTTCAGCAAAGTTAAACGTGGAAAGAATGACGCGGCCTTGGCAATACATGTATCTGGGAAAGACGACAGCAGGTTGTTTGATAAATACAAGAACTTCAACTTTCTCATCAAACCTGGGATGATTTGCATGACGTAGTTTCCTGACCAGCCTAACACGCGGAGCTTGGGAGAAGATTCAAACCTGTGGAAATTTACAACAGAAACGTATTCATCGTGAAGATAAAACTTTTCCAAGTTTGGCGACTCGTACGCGTTCTTGGGAAGTGTCTTTAGTTTTCCATACCGAAGATCTACACACTTCAACGTCTTAGATTCAAAGACAGGCTTCAGGACTTCCCCGGTCAGGTGGAAGTTGTTATCCAAGAACACCACCTCCAACCGCTTCAGCGCCTCAAACGCCCCTTCAGCGATGCTGGCGATGAAGTTGGTGCTGAGCGAGACAGACGTCAAGTT
>NC_090255.1:34079824-34104824 GCF_037325665.1 Littorina saxatilis
TACCAAATAGGGTCTACCACAGGCGTTTGCTGTAACCAGCATTTGCATGTGCAGCTAAGTGCTGAAGCGAGAGAGAGGGGGGGGAGAGAGAGAGAGAGAGAGAGAGAGAGAGAGAGAGAGAGAGAGAGAGAGAGAGAGAGAGAGAGAGAGAAGCGATTTTTGAAGCTACACAAACAACATTTATAATCATTGAACGATTTCTTTAAATATGACCACATTTTCTATTGAAACACAATGTGTAATATAAGCTTATCTTTTATTTAAAGAATAAGACAGAATACATGTCAATGGAACCGCTATTGTGTCTATTGTTGCAGGCAGAACTTAAATTAACACACTAATCAATCAATTAAGCTTCCAAGCTAACACGCTTTCCCATCGTCGGGACTAGGTCAAGAATCGCCTGACAAACATTTTGACTGATAAATCTGAGCAATAACAAAATTTGTCACACAGTGCCGCCTCACTTTTTTAATGGGCGAATAAGACATTTTATTTTCATTGTCATTACATTATTGCTGGGAAATTCGGGTCTCTTCCTCCCAGTGGCGAGCTAACGAGAGAGAGAGAGAAAGAGAGAGAGAGAGAGGAGAGAGAGAGAGAGAGAGAGAGAGAGAGAGAGAGAGAGAGAGAGAGAGAGAGAGAGAGAGAGAGAGAGAGAGAGAGAGAGGCTAATTTACACATCGACAAAATGTATAGCTTCGAGTCCAATCAATGAAATAAAGGAGAGCCTTCACCACCAGAACACTTTTTACTCAAGACATCGATCAGCATTGCAAGCGCCTTTGCTTGACTGAATGAGCATTCTTTTATAGTGCTGGTCTAGATGTCGTCAGTTGCTCGGGGAAACCCCTGACATTTTCGCTACCAAAGTACGTTTAGAAAAAAAATAAAAGTATGTGAAATATGTATAGGTTACACACTCCGAGTCCCAAATAGCTTGCATAATTTCCAGAGGGTCGATTTTCAGGTTTTCCCTAGCCTCTGATGAGGTAATATTTGAAAATCTACCCGAGAGAAAATATGCAAGCTAAAATCTCAAAGTATGTGTGTGTCCCTTAATATTGACCACCTTCAACAAGTCGAAGAAAATAAAAGCTAAAGGCTATTTTCATAAATTCATTAAGAAGCTTGCTGAAAATAACCTATAACTATCCCTCGAGATTTCTACAAAATAAAATTATATCAAATCGTCTTCTTTTCGTGGTAGTTGATAATTACACTTATTTTCACTCTGTTTTTGATAAGCT
Organism: Littorina saxatilis; assembly: GCF_037325665.1. NCBI lineage: Eukaryota > Metazoa > Mollusca > Gastropoda > Littorinimorpha > Littorinidae > Littorina > Littorina saxatilis. Next base: position 34,081,075 of record NC_090255.1, read on the forward strand.
TCTTTAGTTTCCTGGTATGCTTCAAATAATGCTCTCATCAACCCGAAACAGATAAATCTAAAGCATATTTCAATTAGTCTGACTTGCACACTAAGTTGCATCATGTTATTTTGAAGTATAAGGGGCGTTTTACAGTGATTCGTGAAGGCCTCTTCACTGGTCCATATTGAGCGCCCAGGTTCCTAATATGGACCATTTGTGATTTTTTCTGTATTTAATTTTTGCTGAATGTCTAGCAAAGCTAATTCATTATAATTAGGCCTAACGGTGGGAGGGAGTTTCAGCCCATGAACGCAGAAGAAGTGGAAGATTTCTGAGGAAAAGAAAGCAGTCTCTTCTGCAGACCTGCCTACTGCTGCGACTCTTCTCGGTAGTTATGTGAACTACAGGAAATAGTCATCTGCTACGGAACCACAGACACAAGAGAATTGCCATGGAAAATTAGGTGTTTACTAAGCCTTGATTTTGGCTTTGCATTATGATGAACTTGTAGAAAAATGGACCAAAAATGATCTGGATTATTGTTGAAAGCCTCAAGATGACTGTATGCGGCCTACTTGGCTCAAAACTCTGATAACGAGCTTGTTTTTATTTTATTTTATTGTTGTTTTTGTTGTTGATGTTGTTGTTGTTGTTGTCGTTGTTGTTGTTTTTATGTGTGCTTTAAATCCCTTGACGATCGATGATCGAACAGCATACCACACATATCTTCTGTTGTTGTTGTTGTTGTTGTTGTTGTTTTAGTGTGTGCTTTAAATCCCTTGACGATGATCGAACAGCATACCACACATATCTTCTGTTGTTGTTGTTGTTGTTGTTGTTGTTGTTGTTGTGTGGTGGTGGTGGTGGTGTTGTTGTTGTTGTTGTTGTTGTTGTGAGACGCATTCATTTATCAAAACATTCTGTTGCGGGAGGCCGGTATTTGTGAATTCCTGTCAGAATTTCTTGGCTGCTACTGAAATCATGTATCAACACTTCTGAAGACTTGTTTTACAGGTAGGCAGGTCTGCTTATGTGTTCAATCTGATTAAACATCAGCATAACAATGCAAGCTTGTTACTTCTGTGACTGTGACTTGCATGCGTCTACTATTGGGGTCATTTACGTCCTCACAGATACTAATATCTATTAGGGACATGAAAATAGGTAATGTGTTAAGGGGGTGGGGGGGGGGAGGGAGGGAAGGAGCGAGGGAGGGAGGATGTCGGAGCGGGTAAGAGTGGTGATAAAGGTTTATTAAAAGATTTCGGTTCGTTTCTTCGTTTCTGTGTATATTGTCTTCAAAAGCGTTTTTGGGGTAGGGTTTGTTTTTTGTTTAAAGGCACAGTAAGCCTCCCGTAAACCATCACAGATACGGTCAGGCGTTTACACACAGTACAAACACCCTTTCATTTAAACACTCACCGATTGAGAACATCCTAGGTGCCCTCCGTAAAGAGCAAACAATTTTCAAAGAATTTATTTTTGCGTGGTTTATCTTACCCCTGAGCCATCGTGAACCCGTGTGATCCAGTTTCCCTTCTTCACAATGTAGTCGTCAGTTAGTCATTTGAATGCGACTCGATGTGGGCTTATCTACAATAGCCCGTTTTTTATGCACGAAACAAACGGCTGTGGTTCACAAGAACTCTAGCGATGGCTTTTGACTGTTGAGAGGAACGGCGATATGCATAAACCGTCGTCTGCTACGACCCTTGCGTGACCCTGCTTCCGGGCTTTTCTTTTTTCAAACTTTCACAACTTCGAATTGTACTGATCTTGTCTTGATGAAAAAAGAATTCTTTTATGATTAAAGAATGTTTGTGTAACAAGCTGTCAATTTATTATTTAGATTTAAAAAGTTAGGTCTAGCGCAAAAACGCACCACGGTCCAAAAACATTCTGATAATCATCGATCCACGGCTATCGCCAGTTTACATCGATAGAATGAGACCCGAAGGGAAGTAACTCATTTTTGACCTGAGTTCAGGATGGGTCCAAAAAGTGTTCGAGACAATCTGCAAAATTAATTCTTTAACAAGAAGAGCAAACGCTCGATCGAGTCACTTTCGCAGTTCTGAATATTATATGAGGCATCAGATGGACAGGAAGAAATTGCTATTCACAACACAATGAGTCACGTTCACATAAAATTTGAGCCCGGTCACTTTTATAGTTTCCGAGAAAAGCCCAACGTTAAGTTGTGTGTTGCCGAACAGAAAAGGCTAGTTATCTCCCTTGTTTTTCTGATAACGTTCGTAAAAGGCTACAGATGTAAATACTTTGATGTAAAGAATAATCCTACAAAGTTTCAATCACATCCGATGAACTTTGTCAAAGATATAAAATGTCTAATTTTTCCTTTGACGCTGACCTGTGACCTTGAAAAAGGTCAAAGGTCAACGAAACCATCGTTAAAGTGTAGAGGTCATTGGAGGTCACGACTAAACAAAATATGAGCCCGATCGCTTTGATAGTTTCCGAGAAAAGTCCAACGTTAAGGTGGTGTCTACGGACGGCCGGCCGGACGGCCGGCCGGACGGCCGGCCGGACAGACTAACACTGACCGATTACATAGAGTCACTTTTTCTCAAGTGACTCAAAAATTGCTCGCTCTTTACGTAGGGCACCTAGGATGTTCCCGTTTGGTGAGCGTTCAAATGGAAGGGTGTTTGTACTGTGTGTAAAAGCCTGTGATGGTTTACGGGAGGCTTACTGTCCGGGCGTGATTTCCGGTATTGAATATTCATAACAGCCGTCCAGCACCAAAACGAGGCGCCATTGTTGTAGAGGACCAAGTCCACGAAAATAAATTCTTTGAAAATTTCTCACGCTCGACAGAAAGCAGCCAGGATGTTCCCGTTCGGTGAGCGTTCAAATGGAAGTATGCTTGTACTGTATGTAGACGCTCGGGGAACTCTGTGATGGTTTACGGGAGGCTTACTGTGCCTTTAAAAGAAAACGTTTATTTCGAAAAAGAATACTTTTTAAAGAGATAAAAATTTCAGATCCACTTTATAAAACCAAAGGTTAAACAAGTCGCGTAAGGCGAAAATACAATATTTAGTCAAGTAGCTGTCGAACTCACAGAATGAAACTGAACGCAATGCCATTTTTCAGCAAGACCGTATACTCGTAGCATCGTCAGTCCACCGCTCATGGCAAAGGCAGTGAAATTGACAAGAAGAGCGGGGTAGTAGTTGCGCTAAGAAGGATAGCACGCTTTTCTGTACCTTTCTTTGTTTTAACTTTCTGAGCGTGTTTTTAATCCAAACATATCATATCTATATGTTTTTGGAATCAGGAACCAACAAGGAATAAGATGAAAGTGTTTTTAAATTGATTTCGACAATTTAATTTTGATAATAATTTTTATATATTTAATTTTCAGAGCTTGTTTTTAATCCAAATATAACATATTTATATGTTTTTGGAATCAGAAAATGATGGAGAATAAGATGAACGTAAATTTGGATCGTTTTATAAATTTTTATTTTTTTTTTACAATTTTCAGATTTTTAATGACCAAAGTCATTAATTAATTTTTAAGCCACCAAGCTGAAATGCAATACCGAAGTCCGGGCTTCGTCGAAGATTACTTGACCAAAATTTCAACCAATTTGGTTGAAAAATGAGGGCGTGACAGTGCCGCCTCAACTTTCACGAAAAGCCGGATATGACGTCATCAAAGACATTTATCCAAAAAATGAAAAAAACGTTCGGGGATTTCATACCCAGGAACTCTCATGTCAAATTTCATAAAGATCGGTCCAGTAGTTTAGTCTGAATCGCTCTACACACACACACAGACAGACAGACAGACAGACAGACAGACAGACACACACACACACACACACACACACACACACACACAGACACACACATACACCACGACCCTCGTCTCGATTCCCCCCTCTACGTTAAAATATTTAGTCAAAACTTGACTAAATATAACAAAACTTGACTAAATATAAAGATGATCCAGCTTTATACAGAGAGAAAGTAAGAACCAGTATATACAGTACGCACGTCTTGTTATATTTACATTTTAAAAGGCTATGCCACAGTGACACAACGAACATTCATACACACAAATATGCAAGCCAGGCACTCCGCCTACGCCCCGGCCGTCAGTCAATGGCGCAGCTGGCATGGGTGCCTGTGCCAGGAATAACTTAAAAGCTCGGTGAGGCACCGAGTACATATATTACGGACATCTAAAAGTACTTTTAGGGTAAAAGGGTTGGATTTTGAAAGGTCTGGTGTATTTATTAAGTAAGAAGGTTTGTTTTATTTAAAAGTGCCATTTTATAACCCTTGGCTGGGTATGGATGGATGGGTAAGGCCACATCGGTGGTGTGGTAGCACCTGGTTTGTCAGTTTTTAGCCATGACAAGGGCCTACTTGCATGCGCTTTGTGACCTCCTGTTTTATACAGGCAGCTGGTGGGATTGAGTGACCTTGAGTAGCTCGACCTTATCTTGTTTGAGTAAAAAGCGGCCTTGAGACCATGTACGAAAATAGCCCTTTGAAGGTGATTATTTTCCCTCTGCGAGCAAAGGAGTTGGCTTCAAACAAGGCAACTTGTAGTGAAATTCCTGCTCTTTGACAAAATGGAAGCATGGAAACTATAGTTGACATTGATTTTGTCAGCGGAGTATTGTGCATGATCATAAGAGATAGAGAGAGAGATAGATGGATGGTTTATTGTACGTACATGTATAACCAGTGAGTTTCTTGTGTGTGTGTGTGTGTGTGTGTGTGTGTGTGTGTGTGTGTGTGTGTGTGTGTGTGTGTGTGTGTGTGTGTGTGTGTGTGTGTGTGTTTGTGTGTGTGTGTGTGTGTGTGAGAGAGAGAGAGAGAGAGAGAGAGAGAGAGAGAGAGAGAGAGAGAGAGAGAGAGATGAGACTATAAAAAATATGGTACATCATTTGTAACATATTTTCGCATATAAGTAGTGATAAGGACATATAAGCCAGTTTCCAGAAGATCATTCTTAGAGATTGCCATGAAAAAAACTTGACTTTCGAAGAATTAAGTTACAAACAATATAAACAATCATAACATTCAAGGAATGACAATTGGACCAAATCTGAGAAAATGCTCTCTAGGGGAGGTAATCATCTTGCTGCTCTTCAAAGGGCAATATACAGCGGTTGTTTCCCTTGTCAGAGTATTGATATTTTCATTATGTTAGAAAAAGGTCATCGTACGTATTGGGGCAATCAACGCGTTAATGTTGCAAAGGAAATGTAATTATAACACTGCAAACTAATTCTTCTTCAATGTTTACCTTATAAGGTGCGCAAGACAAACATATGTAAAAGGGAGAAAAAATACTTGTGTAACCGGGCCTAATGCACAGTGATTACCTTAGGAAAACAAAACCCACAAACCAAGCTCAATACGTACACAATTATTAAACTAGTTGCAAGTAAGGCATATAGACAGTCAACATAAGGGGGTGCGGTACGTTCTGTACATTTTCCGTAAGACATGTTATTTTTCGGAGTTGAGGCAGCATTCATATTTAAGTTTAAACAATCTGTCAAGGTCGCCACAGGTTGTTTCTGTTTACCATCTGGGCTGAGGTGTATGAAGCGAAAGATTGAGATTTGTTTAAATGTTAACCAATAAGACATCACAGCTTGTTCCCGTCCGGTTGAGTACCACCCAGTTTCGCTTTGTGCACCTCAGCGCAGATAACGGAAACAACTTAAGGAGATTGTAGGAAACATTGAGAAAAACAGCCGAGAGGAGTGAGGAGGGCTGAACTTGTCGCTACCAAGAACAAGAATTGAATTTTCTTTTTTATTTGGTGTTTAACGTCGTTTTTAACCACGAAGGTTATATCGCGACGGGGAAAGGGGGGAGATGGGATAGAGCCACTTGTCAATTGTTTCTTGTTCACAAAAGCACTTATCAAAAATTTGCTCCAGGGGCTTGCAACGTAGTACAATATATTACCTTACTGGGAGAATGCAAGTTTCCAGTACAATTAAAGGACTTAACATTTCTTACATACTGCTTGACTAAAATCTTTATAAAAATTGACTATATTCTATACAAGAAACACTTAACAAGGGTAAAAGGAGAAACAGAATCCGTTAGTCGCCTCTTACGACATGCTGGGGAGCTTCGGGTAAATTCTTCCCCCTAACCCGCGGGGGGTAAAAATGTAATCCGCCATATAGCATACAAGCCATTGGTATTTGTCCTGATGTGGAAACAATCAGACATCCAAATATACACTCCTTGCGTCTACGATACAATTATATATATCACCGAAGTACAAACAAGAAAATTTGCTGATTCAAATCAGCAGGTTCCCAGACGTTCCTTCATGTAATTTTTAGGTGAATGGTCATAGTGGTTTCTTCAAAAAACAGTCATGGCAGGGTGTTTGTGTGTGACACTTGTCCGAGTGCTTGCGTGAAATAGTGAAACGCAAGTTATTTGAAGGAAAAAATCTTGTTTTGTTCCCGATCAATATTATGCAAGCGAGGGTTTTGTTTATGGTAAATATGTTCTGAAATGGACTACATGTATATATATATATACGGAAGAAAGTCTCTGCTGACTTTCAATTGTTTCTTTCACAATTTCTGATGTTTTATAATGTGGTCACCGTGAAAGTTGCATCGCCTTTAAAGCGATCCAATTGAATAAAGCAGAAAACTTCTTCTTTGCCAAGTCCTGTATTGAACAGTAGTGAAAAGTTGACCGCTTTTCCTGTTTAACCTTTTCAAAATTAGATCTAATTTGTTCGCGTATCCATTTCTGGATCTGCAGGCTGGTACAGAGTTACCTCCCTTTAGGCTTTTTCAAATTTCCCTTGTTTTAACCTAATTTCTTGGTTAAAACTTGTCTAAGTTTGGCGGCTAACTAATTGTATCATTTCACAATCACACAACACAATGTCTCTGGCACATTCATTCAAAATCCTACGATTTGTCACAAAAGCGGTTGTAAGCTGTCTCCATAGATTCCGACGTTCTAGCTTCAGTGTACCAGATGATACACTGTAATATAAATGGCCACTTTGTTTGGCTCTGGCAGATGACAAAATGCTAGAAATGTCTTCCATTCATTTCTACAGAATTGTCATACATTTTTTTCATGGTGTTGGAAATGTGATGCCAAGTACTCTCGAAAAGTTTAAACAAATTTAATAGCCTTTTTGGCCAATTTGCTTTCAAAAAATACCTTAGCAACATAACTGTGACATGTGATACATGTCCAAACTGGCCTCAACAAAAAATGCACGTATCTTCTGGTCACTGGCATCAATGTGAAATCGTTTACGGAATATCATGAGAAGCGATTGGAAAAAAAAAAATCTGGCTGTAATTTCCAGTCACAATCAGTGATTTAGCTTTGCTACCTTTTTGTCTTTATCCTGAATTTACATGGGCAGGAAATAATAACAGTGCTCATCTGGTAGTTTCATGTCTACTGTGTACTGACGAATAGTACGATGAGTATAAATCGGAATAGTTTGTATATTGCTTCATCTGATTATTATGAAAATAGGAATGCTTGTTTAGCATAATACAAATCCTTTGAAGGAATGACCGTAGAAAGCACGTGGTTGTCAGAATTGTATTCATAAACGAAGGGAAAGAACCGTTGTGTGCCCTATCGCATGGCGTTGAAGCGAGTTACTTCCCTTACACCTTCAATGCTTTTGCCAAGGGTGCACCACCGGAAGCGATTGATGTCGTTAACTGTTTTTTTGTCATATTTTTAGCGTGTGAGATCTGAGATAGTTTTTTTGGTGTATTATATAACCTATTATAGTGTAATTTTGCATCATGCTGTAACAGTTTCAAGAAAGAATGACCAAAAAATTGAAATACATTGCTGCAAACAACTAAGTTTGCTGAAAATTAGTTCCGGAATGTCACCATTCACACAGGCAAATGCCTCCGCATAACCCAGACCTCTGGGTCTGGGAATAATTAAAATGAGTTAATCACCTTGACAGACTTCCCGCGGACAGACCCCAGTGGTGGACTCTGGTATAGCAGCCTTATTCACAGTACAGTGCTGAGAGGACTAGTAAGTCACTAGTAACTAGGTGCGTAAAACTTTCTATTCATTGACCTTCCTTATTATTCAAATCTTGGGTTTGACATGTTAGCTATCTGTTATGGATTTCTTATTTTCAAGTACGATTTGGAACAACTTCTTGCAGCGCCATCTGCAGCCTGCCCCAAAACGAGGCTATGGCGTCATCATCGTCAACCCACTGGATGTAGGTCGTGGTCTTCATCACTGCCATCATGGATGACGTCAGGTCACGTGACGCCACGTCACCCAGGCAGACAACAATCAACGCGTCATCGTAATCCATGACGTGACGAAGGCAGTAAGCAAGTTCAAACTGACACCACTGGCTGTGGAGAAAATGATTGGAGAAGACCACCAGGATCTTCTTGCTGCTTTCCACACAGTCCGCGATGTTGTCCACGATGTTCTTGCCGGGGATGAAGTCTCTCTCGTGGACACACAGCCTCAGCCCCAGGCGGTGCTCCAGCTCCGGCATGACAGTTGCGTACACCCAGGGAAGATCTTCAGAGGCGTAGGACACGAAGACGTCATAGTCAAAGTTCCCTTCCTCCAGGCGACGTCTCCTGACGTCATCTCTCCCTCTGAAGACTTCGTACAGCAGCAGACGGATGTGCCAGCGGTAGCGAAAGACAGCAGACACTAGAGTCATAGCCATCAGCAGCAGAGAGACACTGACCACAATAAACTCGCTCGTGTCACGAGACAGCAGACAGGCCTGGTCAGGCATGGTGAAGGAAGCCACCTCCTGGTGAAGGTTGGAACAGTTGTAGGATGAGCGGGAGTGTTTGAAGAGTGTTTTGTTGCTCCTCAGCCAGTCACTGAACCATCGCAGGTCACAGTCACAGGAAAACGGGTTCCCACTGAGGTCTAGTTGCTTCAAACTGTGACGATTTGCATCAGTGAACGTTGTTCTCGTGACGGTGGTGACGTGGTTATCGTTCAGGTTTAACTCTTCCAGTAGAGGGTTGCCCGCAAAAGCGCCGTCCGGGATGACAGTTATTTTGTTCAGATACAGAAACAGACTCTTCAAGCGAGGAAATTTGGCAAAGGTCCGGACACTGATTCTCTCCAGGGAGGTCTTACCCATGTAAATGGTGTCCAACCTAGTCAGATTCCCGAACAGGCCGAGGAACCTCTCGTCTGACACTCCACTGAAGACATTGCTACTGAGCTGAAGACCCTTAAGATTAAGGCATCCAGCGAAACTGTCCTTCGCAATGGATTCTTCGTCTGAAAACTTGAGGTTGTCATACATGAGAGAAATCGACTTCAGGTGGGTGTTGTTAAAAGCGAAGGCGTCGATGTTTTTAATGTGTATATCCATGGCCTCAAGGTAAAGCTTGTTGAGCTGCGGAAAGAGAGCGAGGTGAAACGTGTTCGGTGACATATACTGAAGTAGGTTTCCGCTGAGATCCAGATGCTGCAGTCTGGGCAGACATAATTGAGAAGGGACGGAGTGGATCTGGTTGTTCTTCAAGTTCAGCAAAGTTAAACGTGGAAAGAATGACGCGGCCTTGGCGTTACATGTATCTGGGAAAGACGACAGTGGGTTGTTTGATAAATCCAAGATCTCCAACTTTCTCATCAAACCTGGGACGATTTGCTTGACGTAGTTACCTGACCAATCTAACAAGCGCAGCTTTGTTACAGATTCAAACCCGGAGAAATTCAAAACTGTGACCTTTTCATCGTGAAAATAAAACTCTTCCAAGTTTGGCGACTCGTACGCGTTCTTGGGAAGTGTCTTTAGTTTTCCATACCGAAGATCTACACACTTCAACGTCTTAGATTCAAAGACAGGCTTCAGGACTTCCCCGGTCAGGTGGAAGTTGTTATCCAAGAACACCACCTCCAACCGCTTCAGCGCCTCAAACGCCCCTTCAGCGATGCTGGCGATGAAGTTGTTGCTGAGCGAGACAGACGTCAAGTTGGTCACGTTGGCGAAGAAATCCTGAGGGATTGTGCTGAGGTTGTCGTAGGAGAGGTCCAAGAACTGAATGCCACGTGGCAGTCTGGGGACGAACAAGAGACTGCCTTTGTTATCCGAGCAGTTTGCCCTGGTCTTGGTGCACCAGCACTTCCGGTCATAACAGTCGTAACGCTTACCTCCCTTAGGCGTTGGGATCTTGCAGGTTTGGCTGCCTTTTCTCACAAAGTCTGGCGACACCTCAGAGGGTAGCAAACTGAGTGCAAACCAGCTCAACGATGTCAAGAAAAGCAAGAATCCAGTAAGATGTGCCATGCCCGCAGCACAGTTTCTTGACAAACTACGTTCTCGCAAAAATGTATCCCTTATCTAGTAGTTGCCGTTGTGAACTTTTCTGCCTCTAACGCTCTGTTGGGGTATTCAGTGAGTTTTGAAACTTCAAAGAGTCCACACAAAAAAGCAGATAAATCAATGTAAAAGCTAATACAATGCCCCACACGAACAACTGATGGAATTTGACCTTTGTTAAAAGAACCCAAACCTAGAGAGCAAGACTTCGGACTGAAGACAGCCAAAGTTGACGTTTAGACTTAACTTTGATCAGCCGTGTTCATATTGCTAGTCGATGTTTGTCCTTTTCTGGGTTTTGTTTCTGTGGTTACCGTCAATGAGAAGTTGCTGTGACCATTTCCAGGGTAGCTTATCGCCACAACGCACTGAAACAAAACATATCGATAAAAAATTTGACACCAGTTTGAATAATTCAGTCTTGTCCTCGGTTGTTAGTTACAAAATAAAATGATAACAATGTTAAAATGTTCGGATGAAGCGCCATCGAACGCTGAATAGCAGTCTCATGACGCTTTATATACAGCTTGTCTATAAATTATTGAGAATTTTGCCGCTGATTTCAATCAAGTTGTATATGTTCATTACATACAAAAGTCACAGCATATTGCACATCACTGTAAAGGTTATTTAGTGTTCTGTCTGAAAGTCACGTTCCATTTGTGACTTATCTCACTTTGGCTCTACCAGACAAGTTATTGCCCTTGGTTGCAAAATAGGGCTTTTTTGACATAACCTGGCATTTTTGACAACTTCAAATGGAGAAACTATAAAAGAAAATGTTGCAATTACAGCCTAAGACATCTTTCTCGGTAGGGAAGTATACTTTTTGCGCCGATTTTATGAAAACACGCGCACATGATACAAAACAGGAGGAATGTGACCCAGATGTGCTGTTAATTTTGAACAAGCGAAATACTCATTCTTAATAATTTGCAGATAACCTGTACATTGAACATTCATCGAACACTATAATGTTCAAAATTTGATTTTTATTTCACGGATGACGTCTTTGTAAGCTAGAGCATGTTCCATAATGAATCGTGGTTTTTGTCTTGTAATCAAAAACTAACCATGGTAAAACGCTAGCATGAGTTAAACCTGACGCTTCAAAAGGCCCACAGCCACTGACAACAAGTCGTCAGTGTTTGGAGTTGTCACAAGTTAAATACCAAAACTAACCCAGCAAACACAAACACACACACAAACACACACGCACACACACACACACACACACACACACACACACACACACTATCACAAGCACAAGCACGCACACACAGACACACACACAGACACACACACACAGACACACACAGACACACACACACGCACACACACACACACACACTCGCAAGCACACGCACAACTGGCACGCACACACAAATGCACGTAAGTATGCACGCACACTAACAAGCACACATACATGAAAAGGCCTATCTATAGACTATAGAGAGAGTGCTGAGGGTTTCAACGGAAACATTTTCTTCCGGGTTTGTATGGGTTTAGGGGAAAGCACAAATGTGACCCTCCACCACGGATTGAGTCGCATGTCACCTTTGCATGATTTTCATATTTGCACATTTTCCTAAAGAATTGTGTATGCTCTATCCAGTGGTGAAAACCGTTTTGGAAAAGGGTGAAAACCGTTTTAGAAAAGAGCGAAAACTGTTTGAGTTATAAGCCTGTGACTAAGGTGACCCTCACACTGTTACCAGACACTCTCCGGGCTGATATTAAGCCTAGCGCAGAACCGCGCGAGGTGACATGCGACTCATTTCGTGGTGGAGGGTCACAAATGTGCAGAGCACAGATGAGTCACACACACGCGCACAAACACACGCACACACGTACACACACACGCGCACACACACTCACACACACACACACACACACACACACACACACACACATACATACATACACACACACACATATACACATACACGCATAACCAACATTACCGCACACACACACATAAGCATCATAACCGCGCACCACAACACGTACCCCCCTACCCACATCCCACCACAAGTTCCACAAATATTTCAAAAGGTCCATAATGTAGACTAGATAGAGAGAGTGCTTAGAGTTCCTATGAAAATATTTACTTCCGGGTTTGGATGGGCCTGGGGTAAACCACAATTGCGCAGGGCACAGATGATCAGTCACACACACACACACACATACACACACACACACACACACATACACACACACACACACACATACATACTCTGCCCCAACATCTCCCGTGTCATGGTCTCTTTGCGTTTATCTCCCCCGCCCCCCCCCCCCCCTTTTGCTTCCTCTCTCTCTCTCTCTCTCTCTCTCTCTCTCTCTCTCTCTCTCTCTCTCTCTCTCTCTCTCTCTCTCTCCCTCTCTCTCTCTCTCTCTCTCTATCTCTCTCTCTAATTTGAGTTTTATGGTTGGAAATGATAATTATAGGGTGACCTCAAAAATGCCACCTATTAGAATGCTAATAACTCTTAAGCCACATCAGCGATTTACCTCATGATATTTGGTGTACATTGGCTTGAGATATATATGGGATGGTAAGTTCACACAATGTTAAGTTTGTGTATTAAATGGTCTGAATTTAATACTCTTCAGAAAAATAAATTCAAATTATGGGATTGATTCAAAAGTACTAAATTGGCACAGTGTGGTAGCCACACTAATCCGATTTTAGCACTCCAGATTTTTTACCGTTGATTTTACTGAAGGGCCTTGCATAACAAGAAAAAACCCAGCCTCAGACAATATTTGAGTTGAAACAACAATGACAGGTCGGATGTGTGTGTTTATTCAACCACCGAGCCATCGTGACCCACTTTCCTTCTTCCTTTTTTAAAAATTTTTTTTACATACTTGATGAATTTAGCCGTCAGTTTGTCATTGGTTTCAATGCGTTCTGTATCTGCAATAGCATGTTATTGTGTACCTCTGAATCAAAAATACAACAAATGACTGATAATGACACAAACCGAGTGGCGACGTCTTCGTTTGAGCACGGCAAATCTAGATTCAGAAAACAACCGAACTCATGGATTTTATATGAAGATTCATGTGTTCAGGCCTGTAGTTGTTAATTTAAATGCGGTATGTTTGTATTGTTTGCTCCAGAGATGTATACTTCGTACGTTAGAGCGTTCGGAACTTTTCAGTCGCAAAAAGTAGTACCGAAACAGAAAACTTCTCAACCCTTTGCACTATCGAGGATTCAGGCTGTTGCTGGGTCGTTATTTGTTTGGTTGCTGGGTCATTATCGAAAAATAACTACCCCTACAAGTTTACAGAGGTAAAGAAGCAGAGGGGGGAATAATCAAATCTACACAGACACAGCAACTAACCGTATCAAATGGTTAAAATCTTAGTCGACCAGCATTTAAAAAAAAGTCATAGTCGTATCGTTTTCGGTAGCCCACCAGGGTCGGATCATATACATTTTAAGGGGTAAATGTGGATAAAAACAAGGAAAATGGAGCAATCTGGTACAATCTGAGCCAGGAAACTTTCCCTAACACACCTTACAACAAGTAAATTTAAGAAAACAAATTTGGATCTAAACAACAAGGACAAATGACCGATCTGGTGCATCCTGAGCCAACAAATTACCCAATTACTACTTTCCAAAACCGTCACTTAGAAGACTAAGGCCGGCTCATAGGGAGGTCCGGGGGCATGTCCCCCCGGACAATTTTAATAAAATTCAAGGAAAATGGAGCAATCTAGTGCAATCTGAGCCATCAGTTTTTCTTTGTTTTCAATTTTTCTTTACTTTTCTTTCTTTCATTCATTCTTTTTTTAGGCTAGGGGAGGGGGGGGAGTCCGGAATCCCCCCCCCCCCCCCTGGATCCGCCCCTGCCAGCTTCCTTGTCATCATTTCAAAAGGCTGCAAGTTGCATGCACCAGTCGACTCATTCACCCAGTTTGTTTGACATACATCCGGGCTCCCTATTTTCAAACTTTTCAAACTTCGAACTGTACTGACTTTGTTTTGATGATAAAATTATTCTTTTGTGGGTTTTTTACATTGTTTGTGCAACAAGCTGTTCATTTATTATTAGATTTTAAAAGTTAGGTCCAGCGCCATAACAAGGCTTCCGATTTGTGTGGGTAGAAATTTGCTTGTTTACGCAAAAATTCATTCAAACAAATGCTCGCCTACAAATAAATTGCAAGTTCCAAGACCAAAAATATGGTACACATGAATTTAAAGTTACCTTCACCTCCGCCTCCCCATCCCCCCCCCCCCCCCCCCCCCCCCCCCCCCCCCCCCCCCTCCGCCCCCGCCGAGAGAGAGAGAGAGAGAGAGAGAGAGAGAGAGAGAGAGAGAGAGAGAGAGAGAGAGAGAGAGAGAAGACAAGACAAGACAAAATCTTTATTATCGAGGGTAATAGATAAGCAAGAATATATGCTTTCTTTACATCCAGCCCTCGCCCTCCGTTTCCGTTTGTATGGCCATGTTGGGTTTGATGCGTGCATGCCTGGTTTTCTCCTGTAGATGGGTGTCGGCACAGAAGGTCTGCCCGCTGTCCTCAGCCAACATGCTCCGTCTTCATGGCAGCTCAAATTTTTTATCGAGGTTCTCTCCTCTAGATCCGCCGTGTTTCGCCTAGGGGCTTGCGCTGCCTAGTTGATAGGGTCACCTCGTAGAGGATGTGATCATAGACCACGCACGGTCGGTCTTGGGATAGGGAAACGTTATGCTAGTCCGGAGGGATTACGCCACAATGGCCACCTCGCGAAGACCCAGGGTCCTAGACTAGGGAGGTCCAAGGGGGAGCACCGGGAGGGCTACCCCTCTACCCGCACCTCCAACACAATCCCTTCCCCTGGTAGCTTCATCCCCAAGGAGGAAACAGAGCTACCTGCAACACCCCAGCCCTCGCCCTAATATAGGGTCAACAGGAACAGAAAATACAGTTTGCACTTCCGGCCACAGTTGCGACACGGGGGTGGAACATGGAGAGAGAAAGAGAGAGAGAGAGAGAGAGAGAGAGAGAGAGAGAGAGAGAGAGAGAGAGAGAGAGAGTCACACTGAGACAGACAGACATAGGCAGAGTCATGGACAGACAGGCAGAGGGAACAAAAAATAAAAGAGAAAACGCACTCACCTTTCAAAATATTTTGAAATTTTACTACTTAAAAGTGGTGGCACTGCGCGGCAGTAATGATGGCACGAATGACCACAAGGCGGAAGATGTTGGCTTTTTCCTGGCTTGGGGATGGCTCCGATGTTTAACTGTATTTGACGAGTGCATTTACAATTGGCTGTTCTACTCTCCCGTAAGTGAGAGTGTACCAAGTAGGGTCTACCACAGGCGTTTGCTGTAACCAGCTTTTGCATGTGCAGCTAAGTGCTGAAGCGAGAGAGAGAGGGGGGAGAGAGAGAGAGAGAGAGAGAGAGAGAGAGAGAGAGAGAGAGAGAGAGAGAGAGAGAGAGAGAGAGAGAGAGAGAGAGAGAGAGAAGAGAGAAGCGACTTTTGAAGCTACACAAACAACATTAATTTTATAATCATTGAACGATTTCTTTAAATATGACCACATTTTCTATTAAAACACAATGTGTTATATAAGCTTATCTTTTATTTAAAAATTAAGATAGAATACAGGTCAATGGAACCGCTATTGTGTCTATCGTTGCAGGCAGAACTTAAATGAACACACTAATCAATCAATTAAGCTTCCAAGCTAACACGCTTTCCCATCGTCGGGACTAGGTCAAGAATCGCCTGACAAACATTTTGACTGATAAATCTGAGCAATAACAAAATTTGTCACACAGTGCCGCCTCACTTTTTTAATGGGCGAATAAGACATTTTATTTTCATTTTCATTACATTATTGCTGGGAAATTCGGGTCTCTTCCTCCCAGTGGCGAGCTAGCAGCCACAGAGTCGCGCTACCCAGGTGTGTGCGTCTGAGAGTAACCACACCCACCAGTCCTGCACTTCTGGCAAAACGACTGAGATCTTTAACGCGCCACAGTGGCGACGCAGGGGTGGAACATGGGGAGAGAGAGAGAGAGAGAGAGAGAGAGAGAGAGAGAGAGAGAGAGAGAGAGAGAGAGAGAGAGAGAGCTCGGAGAGAGAGAGAGAGAGAGAGAGAGAGAGAGAGAGAGAGCTCGGAGAGAGAGAGAGCTCGGAGAGAGAGAGAGCTCGGAGAGAGAGAGAGCTCGGAGAGAGAGAGAGCTCGGAGAGAGAGAGAGAGAGAGAGAGAGAGAGAGAGAGAGAGAGAGAGAGAGAGAGAGAGAGGCTAATTTAGACATCGACAAAATGACTTAAATGTATAGCTTCGAGTCCAATCAATGAAATAATGGAGAGCCTTCACCACCAGAACACTTTTTACTCAAGACATCGATCAGCATTGCAAGCGCCTTTGCTTGACTGAATGAGCATTCTTTTATAGTGCTGGTCAAGATGTCGTCAGTTGCTCGGGGAAACCCCTGACATTTTCGCTACCAAAGTACGTTTAGAAAAAAAATAAAAGTATGTGAAATATGTATAGGTTACACACTCCGAGTCCCAAATAGCTTGCATAATTTCCAGAGGGTCGATTTTCAGGTTCTCCCTAGCCTCTCATGAGGTAATATTTGAAAATCTACCCGAGGGAAAATATGCAAGCTAAAATCTCAAAGTATGTGTGTGTCCCTTAATATTGACCACCTTCAACAAGTCGAAGAAAATAAAAGCTAAAGGCTATTTTCATAAATTCATTAAGAAGCTTGCTGAAAATAACCTATAATTAGCCCTCGAGATTTCTACAAAATAAAATTATATCAAATCGTCTTCTTTTCGTGGTAGTTGATAATTACACTTATTTTCACTCTGTTTTTAATAAGTTTCTTTAGTTTCCTGGTGTGCTTCAAATAATGCTCTCATCAACCCGAAACAGATAAATCTAAAGCATATTTCAATTAGTCTGACTTGCACACTAAGTTGCATCATGTTATTTTGAAGTATAAGGGGCGTTTTACAGTGATTCGTGAAGGCCTCTTCACTGGTCTATATTGGGCGCCCAGGTTCCTAATATGGACCATTTGTGATTTTTTCTGTATTTAATTTTTGCTGAATGTCTAGCAAAGCTAATTCATTATAATTAGGCCTAACGGTTAACCTAAGAGAGAAGGACTACCAACAACAAAATAAAATGCCTTCGCAAGAAAACAAGCTAGTTATCAGCATGAAACAAAAAGTGGTCCATATTAGGAGCCCTTCCTCTATCGTGTGGTGATTCTGGTTCAAGGTGGATTTCAATTCCAATGAATCACCCGAAAGCCGTGTATGGCAGCCTTAAAGGTTGAGTGGCGGGGTAAAAACGGTCATACTCGTAAAAACCCACTCAAAAAACAGGAGTGTACGTGGGAGGGAGTTTCAGCCCATGAACGCAGAAGAAGTGGAAGATTTCTGAGGAAAAGAAAGCAGTCTCTTCTGCAGACCTGCCTACTCGGCATATGATCTCCAAACTGAACTAGGGTCCCCACCGCCCGCAGCGGGCTGACTGACAGGCTCGCTGTCATCACTAGCCGCTTGCTCATGAAAACACCCCAGCGTTTTGCTTTGCTGGATCGTTTGTACAAACTATTTTTAAGTCGGGAAGGGAGAGAGAGAGAGAGAGAGAGAGAGAGAGAGAGAGAGAGAGAGAGAGAGAGAGAGAGAGAGAGATGAGACTACAGAAAATATGGTACATAATTTGTAACATATTTTCGCATATAAGTATTGATCAATCAATCAATCAATCAATGAGGCTTATATCGCGCATATTCCGTGGGTACAGTTCTAGGCGCTCTGCAGTGATGCCGTGTGAGATGAAATTTTATACGGCCAGTAGATTGCAGCCATTTCGGCGCATATTTACCTTTCGCGGCCTATTATTCCAAGTCACACGGGTATAGGTAGACAATTATTAACTGTGCCTAAGCAATTTTGCCAGGAAAGACCCTTTTGTCAATCGTGGGATCTTTAACGTGCACACCCAATGTAGTGTACACGGGGGGGAGGGTTCGGACACCGAAGAGAGTCTGCACACAAAGTTGACTCTGAAATAAATTTCCGCCGAACCTGGGATCGAACTCACGCTGACAGCGGCCAACTAAATACAAATCCAGCGCGCTACCAACTGAGCTATATCCCCGCCCCATTGATAAGGACATATAAGCCAGTTTCCAGAAGAGCATTCTTAGAGATTGCCATAAAAAAAACTTAACTTCCGAAGAATTAAGTTACAAAAAATATAAACAATCATAACATTCAAGGAATGACAATTGGACCAAATCTGAGAAAATGCTCTCCAGGGGAGGTAATCATCTTGCTGCACTTCAAAGGGCAATATACAGCGGTTGTTTCCCTTGTCAGAGTATTGATATTTTCATCATGTTAGAAAAAGGTCATCGTACGTATTGGGGCAATCAACGCGTTAATGTTGCAAAGGAAATGTAATTATAACACTGCAAACTAATTCTTCTTCAATGTTTACCTTATAAGGTGCGCAAGACAAACATATGTAAAAGGGAGAAAAAATACTTGTGTAACCGGGCCTAATGCACAGTGATTACCTTAGGAAAACAAAAACTGTCAAACAAAAACCCACAAACCAAGCTCAATACGTACACAATTATTAAACTAGTTGCAAGTAAGGCATATAGACAGTCAACATAAGGGGGTGCGGTACGTTCTGTACATTTTCCGTAAGACATGTTATTTTTCGGAGTTGAGGCAGCATTCATATATTTTAAGTTTAAAAAATCTGTCAAGGTCGCCACAGGTTGTTTCTGTTTACCATCTGGGCTGAGGTGAATGAAGCGAAAGATTGAGATTTGTTTAAATTTTAACCAATAAGACATCACAGCTTGTTTCCGTCCGGTTGAGTACCACCCAGTTTCGCTTTGTGCACCTCAGAGCAGATAACGGAAACAACTTGAGGAGATTGTAGGAAACATTGAGATCAACAGCCGAGAGGAGTGAGCAGGGCTGAACTTGTCGCTACCAAGAACAAGAACAAGAATTGAATCCGCCATATAGCATACAAGCCATTGGTATTTGTCCTGGTGTGGAAACAATCATACCTCTATATATACACTCCTTGCGTCTACGATACAATCATATAAAAAAATAAAATGTATATATATATATATATATATATATATATATATATATATATATATATATATATATATATATATATGTCACGGTAGAGACGAAGATCTGGTAGAAACGTCGTTTCTACCGGTAGAGACGAGGATCGTCGTTTCTACCGGTAGAAACGACGATCCTCGTTTCTACAGGTAGAAACGACGTTTCTACCAGTAGAGACGACGATCGGAGTTTCTACCGGTAGAAACAACGATCGGAATAAAACGTTTGTGTGTGTGTGTGCAATGTAGGTGATTTTGTCAATTATGAACACAATTCTATCTTACCGGAATGAACTCATTTTTAACGTTGTTTACAGAGCACGTGCATGTGTGGGAAATGTATTGAGAATGTCAGCAAATATTGTTCACCCACTAGCTACTACAACTGCCTTCACTGACCAGACGAAGACAGCAATCACAACTTTTTTTTCCTTCAGAGTGAACACAATTCGTGAAATATCTCTGTTAGTTTGACTTCCGAAAACAGTATTCCACAGACCTTCAATATTCTTATAGCCAGCTATTTGCTAAAGATTGTTGACAATGGAACAAAAAGAAGAGTTCTACAAATTGTTAAGGCTTCACATTGATTCAACAAAAAGAGACTCGTTTACGATAACACAAGACAAGTACACACAGGCTATATCAGCCTTGCCGTTGGATAAGGGCGAGAAGTGTGGGAATGGCACTTCAAACTGCAGAGAATCGGTGGCCAAATCATATTGTATTGCAAAAAAGCAAGTGTGCCCGTAGTGTGCAAGGAAGACCCAATGTAACACCGCTAAATGCAAGTGCAAGCGAGCAGCAGTAGGCTACCCTGCTCTACAAAATGTCACCCTAAATCCACCCGATCGTGTCTGAACAAAGACAATCACTCTGGTGGGTGAGTGTACCCCTCTTCTGACAATTCTTCTAGTGCACTAAATGCAGTTCCAAACTGTCTAGTGATGAGCAAGCCTTTTATGGGGGGGGGGGGGGGAGGGAGGGAGAGAGTTCCCCTGTGTATTATTTTTGCTATATGAGTTGACTTTTACCAGCTGTTTTAAAGACGTGTGTATTATTTGTGCTATGTGAGGTGACTTTTACCAGCTGTTTTAAAGACTTGTGTATTATTTGTGCTATGTGAGGTGACTTTTACCAGCTGTTTTAAAGACTTGTGTATTATTTGTGCTATGTGAGGTGACTTTTACCAGCGGTTTTACTGATGACAAGATCAAAGTTTCTCTCGCTTTCAACTCGCAACCATCTGTTTTAAAAACTCTTGTGTATTATTTCTTCGTTTCTACCGGTAGAAACGTCGTTTCTACCGGTAGAAACTCCAATCGTCGTCTCTACTGGTAGAAACGTCGTTTCTACTGGTAGAAACGAGGATCGTCGTTTCTACCGGTAGAAACGACGATCCTCGTCTCTACCGGTAGAAACGTCGTTTCTACCAGATCTTCGTCTCTACCGTGACATATATATATATAAAAGGCTAACAACAACAACAACAAGTCAAAGCCATCACCGAAGTACAGATAATTAAAATGAGTTAATCACCTTGACAGACTTCCCGCGGACAGACCCCAGTGGTGGACTCTGGTATAGCAGCCTTATTCACAGGACAGTGCTGAGAGGACTAGTAAGTCACTAGTAACTAGGTGCGTAAAACTTTCTATTCATTGACCTTCCTTATTATTCAAATTTTGGGTTTGACATGTTAGCTATCTGCTTTGGATTTCTTATTTTCAAGTACGATTTGGAACAACTTCTTGCAGCGCCATCTGCAGCCTGCCCCAAAACGAGGCTGTGGCGTCATCATCGTCAACCCACTGGATGTAGGTCGTGGTTTTCATCACCGCCATCATGGATGACGTCAGGTCACGTGACGCCACGTCACCCAGGCAGACAACAATCAACGCGTCATCGTAATCCATGACGTGACGAAGGCAGTAAGCAAGTTCAAACTGACACCACTGGCTGCGGAGAAAATGATTGGAGAAGACCATTAGGATCTTCTTGCTGCTTTCCACACAGTCCGCGATGTTGTCCACGATGTTCTTGCCGGGGATGAAGTCTCTCTCGTGGACACACAGCCTCAGCCCCAGGCGGTCCTCCAGCTCCAGCATGAGGTGCTCACGGACCCAGGGCAGATCTTCAGAGGCGTAGGACACGAAGACGTCATAGTCAAAGTTGCCTTCCTCCAGGCGACGTCTCCTGACGTCATCTCTCCCTCTGAAAACTTCGTACAGCAGCAGACGGATGTGCCAGCGGTAGCGAAAGACAGCAGACACTAGAGTCATAGCCATCAGCAACAGAGAGACACTGACCACAATAAACTCGCTCGTGTCGGGAGACAGCAGACATGCCTGGTCAGGCATGCTGAAGGAAGCCAACTCCTGGTGAAGGTTGGAACAGTAGTAGGATGAACGGGAGTGTTTGAAGAGTGTTTTGTTGCTCCTCAGCCAATCACTGAACCATCGCAGGTCACAGTCACAGGAAAACGGGTTCCCACTGAGGTCTAGTTGTTTCAAACTGTGACGATTTGCTTCAGTGAACGTTGTTCTCGTGACAGTGGTGACGTGGTTATCGTTCAGGTTTAACTCTTCCAGTAGAGGGTTGCCCGCAAAAGCGCCGTCCGGGATGTCAGACACTTTGTTCAGATACAAAAACAGACTCTTCAAGCGAGGAAATTTGGCAAAGGTCCGGACAGTGATTCTCTCCAGGGAGGTCTTCCCCATGTAAATAGTGTCCAACCTAGTCAGATTCCCGAACAGGCCGAGGAACCTCTCGTCTGACACTCCACTGAAGACGTTGCTACTGAGCTGAAGACGCTGAAGATTGGTGCATCCAGCGAAACTGTCCATCGCAATGGATTCTTCGTCTGAAAACTTGAGATTGTCATACATGAGAGAAATCGACTTCAGGTGGGTGTTGTTAAAAGCGAAGGCGTCGATGTGTTTAATGTGTGTATCCATGGACTCAAGGTAAAGGTTGTTGAGCTGCGGAAAGAGAGCGAGGTGAAACGTGTTCGGTGACATATACTGAAATAGGTTTCCGCTGAGGTCCAGATGCTGCAGCCTGGGCAGACATAATTGAGAAGGGATGGAGTGGATCTTGTTGTTCTTCAAGTTCAGCAAAGTTAAACGTGGAAAGAATGAAGCGGCCGCGGCGCTACATGTATCTGGGAAAGACGACAGTGGGTTGTTTGATAAATCCAAGATCTCCAACTTTCTCATCAAACCTGGGACGATTTGCTTGACGTAGTTACCTGACCAATCTAACAAGCGCAGCTTTGTTACAGATTCAAACCCGGAGAAATTCAAAACTGTGACCTTTTCATCGTGAAAATAAAACTCTTCCAAGTTTGGCGACTCGTAAGCGTTATTGGGAAGTGCCTTTAGTTTTCCAAAGCCAAGATCCACACACTTCAATGTCTTAGATTCAAAGACAGGCTTCAGGACTTCCCCAGTCAGGTGGAAGTTGTTATCCAAGAACACCACCTCCAACCGCTTCAACGCCTCAAACGCCCCTTCAGCGATGCTGGCGATGAAGTTGGTGCTGAGCGAGACGGACGTCAGGTTTGTGACGTTGGCGAAGAAATCCTGAGGGATTGTGCTGAGGTTGTCGTAGGAGAGGTCCAAGAACTGAATGCCAGGTGGCAGTCTGGGGACGAACAAGAGACTGCCTTTGTTATTCGAGCAGTATGCCCTGGTCTTGGTGCACCAGCACTTCCGGTCATAACAGTCGTAACGCTTACCTCCCTTGGGCGTTGGGATCTTGCAGGTTTGGCTGCCTTTTCTCACAAAGTCTGGCGACACCTCAGAGGGTAGCAAACTGAGTGCAAACCAGCTCAACGATGTCAAGAAAAGCAAGAATCCAGTAAGAGGTGCCATGACCGCAGCACAGGTCTACATAACCTACGTTCTCGTGTAAATGTATCTCTTTTACAGTAGATGCCGTTGAGAACGTTTCTGCTTCCAACCCTTTGGTAACGTTTTGACACTTTAAAGTGTCAGAGACAAAAAAGCAAATAATTCAAAGTAAAAGTAGTAAAATGCTCAGAAAAGCGGATACTTTGCACCACACGAGTAAGCAGCTCTTCGAAAAACTGATGGAATTTGGCCCATGCTGTTAGTCGATTTTCTGCATTTTGTTTTTCTGTTGGTTTCGAGAATGAGCTGTTGCTGTGATCATTTCCAGGGTAGGTTATCGCAAAGAGGCACTGAAACAAAAGAAATCGATCAGAAAACTTGCTTGAATAATTCGTCTTTGTCCTTTGCGGTTATTGTTCATAAAATAAAT
>NC_090255.1:34109824-34129824 GCF_037325665.1 Littorina saxatilis
AGCCGCCAGACCACATCACAAACAGAACTGAACAATCCACAGGTGTTGCCCACATAGAGAGAGAGAGAGACACACACACACACACACACAAACACAGAGAAGCCGTATGTCGCGACCAACCTGATAGGTAGGACCTTAACTTCTCACACAGAAGGAGTCAGGAACTCAAGTGGTAAAGTTCAACAAAATGAAGACTTTATTGCTGCTAGAAAATAAAGGATGAGTGGATGAGAATGAAAGGATGAGTGGATGAGAATGAAAGGATGTTGATGAAATGATGGGGGAATGAACAAGAACTGCTGGGCTCTGCTCTACTGCTGCACAAAGAAAGTTAGTGATGATGATGATGATTGATGTTCAGGAATGAAGGGTGGCGGCAATGATGATAAGGCAAAACATCATGTCAACACAATTGCACATCAACATACATGTGGTTATGGCAACGACATACATAAGGCCACGCACACATGTGAGAAAGCAAAAATAAACAACACAACTGTCACTTTTGTCAATGAAATACTAAGGTAGCTGAATGTGCGACAATGCCACACGTACGGCCTTAAAGGTGAGTGCAAACGTGTTCTTCACCAACATATCTACGCCGAACTCGGGTTATAAACCCTCGAGCAATGACTGGCGCTTGTTCAAGCTAGAATGACATGTGAAAGTAACTTCCCTTTAAATCAGCCAAGATGCGAATGGTAAGTGTGACGAACGCCAGCTAGATGCTTGCGCTGATGACACGGAGTGAGTGCGAAGATGATGATCTCCCCTGCCTACCCCTTTACTGCAAACGTTGAGCAGTAACGTTGAAAGGGGTTAGACAGACGAACAGACGATGAAACATTTCCCCCTCCTTCTACCCCTTTACTGCAGGCGTTGAGCAGTACCGACGAAGGGGGAAAGAGGAAGACGAACAGACGCTGACGATAGACGATGGCCTCCCCTGACCCAGTGCGCTGAGAACGACGAACAGCCTGCACTGTCAGGGAAGCAGTGACGGCGATGATGACAGACGAGTAGATGACAAGACGATATCAGCGACGGCGAGGACGGCCAACGACGGGCAGCGGGACTCCAGACGACAATCTCGCCCTTGTGACGATCTCCACGCAGGCACCCTTTTCAGTTTGCAGATGAGGCCGTGCTCGACAAATAAATGAAAGAAAAACACAGGCATGGAAGAACCTCTATCCTTCCCCTGGTGAATATTTCCCTTTTCACGGCAAAGCCGACGTCAACAATAATGTTGAAAACTTGACCGGGTTGACATGAGTCACACCACGTACTTGGGCCGACAGCAGTCGCGCCACATTCCAGAACACACAATCGAGGTGTTACTGCTTCCAAAGTTCTTTGGCTTCTGCCCCGAATCCCGTTCAGCGCTGAGCGAAGACGACGGGTGAGCGCTAGCGACGCACCAAATTCACGTGCTCCCCGCAATGCGGTCACGAACACGGACACACTACACACCGCGGCTGGCGGTTTGTCGATTTAGAAACTACCCGCAACCCATCTCGCGACACCGTATATATAGAGAGATAGATGACAGTGTATTTTTCGCGTGGCTATAAATTGATTCGACCTTTGCACTTTTACAGTGAGGATAATTTACGGGTCCAATTTACGTTCTGGACACTGCGGTGACCTTCTAAAAATAGTAACAGAACGCCGGGAATATCCGAAGATGCCCCCTCATACTATAGTGCACCATACGAAGGAAGGGAGGTAAACGCTGAAAACCTGGAGAAGATAAGGAAGAGTTACTTGTAATGGTGAAATGAACACAAAAACCAAAATCGGTTCAGCGCTGCGCGCTGAGAGCACGTGTTGAAATATCTCATCGATGATATTGTGTCCGGGGTGTAGCTGAATACGGTGTCCAAATTTGAAAAAGATCCACCAAGAACTTTGGCGTTGTGATGTGGTGTAGCGGCTTTGGTGTGTCGGTATGGGGGCCCGGGTAGCTGAGGTGGAACCAAAATCGGTTCAGCGCTGCGCGCTGAGAGCACGTGTTGAAATATTTCATCGATCAGGTTGTGTCCGGGGTCTCTGTGAATAAGCCCACCAAATTTGAAGCAGATCCATCGAGAACTTTGGCCGTGCATCGCGAAGACACAGACACACAGACACAAGTCGTATATATATATACTAGAGGAATACCCGCTTCGCCGGGTAGCCGGCTTCGCCGGGATGAAATACTTAGAGCCGTACGCCGGCTTTGCCGGGTCCGAACAATGGACCCGCCAAGCTTAGATCCCTCCCAGATTCGTGGAATGGGAACAGCACGAAAATGATTCAGTGGCCATAATGCCATTCCTGACCATATCGAGTCCCATCCTTGTCGACGAATGTAACCGTGTTAATCACCTTTGGAGGCGAACTCCACTCAAACAGGATTGAGCAATTTAGAGCTTATCTCTAAGCCCTTTTGAACTGTTATGGCTTCTCAAAGGAAGGCCAGTACATATACAAATACACAAAAGCCGCCAGACCACATCACAAACAGAACTGAACAATCCACAGGTGTTGCCCACATAGAGAGAGAGACACACACACACACACACAAACACAGAGAAGCCGTATATATAGAGAGATAGATGACAGTGTATTTTTCGCGTGGCTATAAATTGATTCGACCTTTGCACTTTTACAGTGAGGATAATTTACGGGTCCAATTTACGTTCTGGACACTGCGGTGACCTTCTAAAAATAGTAACAGAACGCCGGGAATATCCGAAGATGCCCCACTCATACTATAGTGCACCATACGAAGGAAGGGAGGTAAACGCTGAAAACCTGGAGAAGATAAGGAAGAGTTACTTATAATGGTGAAATGAACACAAAAACCAAAATCGGTTCAGCGCTGCGCGCTGAGAGCACGTGTTGAAATATCTCATCGATGATATTGTGTCCGGGGTGTAGCTGAATACGGTGTCAATTTGAAAAAGATCCACCGAGAACTTTGGCGTTGTGATGTGGTGTAGCGGCTTTGGTGTGTCGGTATGGGGGCCCGGGAAGCTGAGGTGGAACCAAAATCGGTTCGGTTGAGAGCACGTGTTGAAATATCGACCAGGTTGTGTCCTGTCCCGGGTCTACCTGAATATGCCCACCAAATTTGAAGCAGATCCATCGAGAACTTTGGCCGTGCATCGCGAACTCACACACAGACACACAGACACACAGACAGACACATGTCAAGTCGTATATATATATATAGATAGAAGCCTGCCAAACAGTCATGGAACATGCGCGTGTAGTTATTGTCGTACAGGTGCGGCGGGTGGTGGTGGTGGGGGGGGGGGGGGTTGGGGTTCGTGGGATATATTTTATCTCCTGGGTTAGATCTCCTGTCCCTCTTGGTTTAAATATACACAGTCCTTGAAGTGTAAAGTATTCGGCTCGTCATGTCTTTCACTCGCTGGCTTTTATCGTGAATTAATTTCTTATTTTTATGAGCCAATAGACGAATTCCGGAAAGAACTGTGTCGGGTATGTATGGGTTGTGAAAGAGTGAGTACTCTTAGGTAGGCAAGCTTTCTACACGTGCTCCTGGTCCACGTGTTTCAGACACACCCCGGCCTCGCTAGTGACTGGCCTATTATGTCACGTGGGAAAGTTTGAGTTACTAAAAGCAAGACCATTCACTCTTTCACAACCCATACAAACCCGGCACAGTTAATTCCGAACATCGTCTATTGTGTCAATATATGTCTTCTTCTTCTTCTTCTTCTGCGTTCGTGGGCTGAAACTCCCACGTACACTCGTGTTTTTTGCACGAGTGGAATTTTACGTGTATGACCGTTTTTTACCCCGCCATTTAGGCAGCCATACGCCGTTTTCGGAGGAAGCATGCTGGGTATTTTCGTGTTTCTATAACCCACCGAACTCTGACATGAGTTACAGGATCTTTTTCGTGCGCACTTGGTCTTGTGCTTGCGTGTACACACGGGGGTGTTCGGACACGGAGGAGAGTCTGCACACAAAGTTGACTCTGAGAAATAAATCTCTCGCCGAACGTGGGGACGAACTCACGCTGACAGCGGCCAACTGGATACAAATCCAGCGCGCGCGCTACCGACTGAGCTACATCCCCGCCCCGTGTCAATATATAAAATGGAGTCATGAAAAGTGTTGTGCACAAGACGCAGCCATGATGTTGATTGTTGGCATGTGTCAGTCATAGTGTTGATTGTTGACATGTGTCAGTCATGGTGTTGATTGTTGGCATGTGTCAGTCATGGTGTTGATTGTTGGCATGTGTCAGTCATGGTGTTGATTGTTGGCATGTGTCAGTCATGATGTTGATTGTTGACATGTGTCAGTCATGGTGTTGATTGTTGACATATGTCAGTCATGGTGTTGATTGTTGGCATATGTCAGTCATGGTGTTGATTGTTGGCATATGTCAGCCATGGTGTTGATTGTTGACATGTGTCAGTCATGGTGTTGATTGTTGGCATATATGTGTCAGTCATGGTGTTGATTGTTGACATGTGTCAGTCATGGTGTTGATTGTTGGCATGTGTCAGTCATGGTGTTGATTGTTGGCATATATGTGTCAGCCATGGTGTTGATTGTTGGCATATATGTGTCAGCCATGGTGTTGATTGTTGGCATGTGTCAGTCATGGTGTTGATTGTTGACATGTGTCAGTCATGGTGTTGATTGTTGACATGTGTCAGTCATGGTGTTGATTGTTGGCATGTGTCAGTCATGGTGTTGATTGTTGACATGTGTGTCAGCCATGGTGTTGATTGTTGGCATGTGTCAGTCATGGTGTTGATTGTTGGCATGTGTGTCAGCCATGGTGTTGATTGTTGGCATGTGTCAGTCATGATGTTGATTGTTGACATGTGTGTCAGCCATGGTGTTGATTGTTGGCATGTGTCAGTCATGATGTTGATTGTTGGCATGTGTCAGTCATGATGTTGACTGTTGACATGTGTCAGCCATGGTGTTGATTGTTGACATGTGTCAGTCATGATGTTGACTGTTGACATGTGTCAGTCATGGTGTTGATTGTTGGCATGTGTCAGTCATGATGTTGATTGTTGACATGTGTCAGTCATGGTGTTGATTGTTGGCATGTGTCAGTCATGGTGTTGATTGTTGGCATGTGTCAGTCATGGTGTTGATTGTTGGCATGTGTCAGTCATGGTGTTGATTGTTGGCATGTGTCAGTCATGGTGTTGATTGTTGACATGTGTGTCAGCCATGGTGTTGATTGTTGGCATGTGTCAGTCATGGTGTTGATTGTTGGCATGTGTCAGTCATGGTGTTGATTGTTGGCATGTGTCAGTCATGGTGTTGATTGTTGACATGTGTCAGTCATGATGTTGATTGTTGGCATATATGTGTCAGCCATGGTGTTGATTGTTGGCATGTGTCAGTCATGGTGTTGATTGTTGACATGTGTCAATCATGATGTTGATTGTTGGCATGTGTCAGTCATGGTGTTGATTGTTGGCATGTGTCAGTCATGGTGTTGATTGTTGGCATATGTCAGCCATGGTGTTGATTGTTGACATGTGTCAGTCATGGTGTTGATTGTTGGCATGTGTCCAAGCGGAGGGAGGCTCTGATGCCTTTTATTTATCGTTCATGGACAGAAACTCCCACGTTCACTCATGTTTTGGCACAAGTGGAGTTTCACGAGTATGACCGTTTTTACCCCGCCATTCAGGCAGCCATACGCCGCTTTCGGGGGAAGCATGCTCTGACATAGATTACAAGATCTTTTCCGAGCGCACTTGGTCTTGTGCTTGCGTGTACACACGAAGGGGGATACGGCACTAGCAGGTCAGCACATAAGTTGACCTTGGAGATCGGACAAATCTCAACTCTTAACCCATCAGGCAGCCGCGGCCGGGATTTGAACTTTCAATTAGGCGGCCGATGTCTTATCCACTGGGCCACTCCACCCGTCGAATTATCCCATTTAAAAGCCTGTTTTCGTTGGAAGGATTGTTACCAAACACTGCACTGACTAAGACGACCAAGCCAGGTATACAGGTGTCCTTTACAGGTATTAACCTGCTGCAGTTTAAACGTTATAATTTTCTGCAGAAGTTCATGATTAAACTGTAGTTATCAACAGCCATCATTTGCAGTCGACGCGCAGAGACACATGCGTCTTTAGGGCTTTGCATGTTTTTCTTGTGCCGGTATTATTTAAGCCTCTCACTTTAATACACTTGGGCCAGCCCTGTTGTTGGAATGTTCTGTTTGTACCGTCTTCTTCTTCTTCTTCTTCTGCGTTCGTGGGCTGAAACTCCCTCGTACACTCGTGTTTTTGCACAAGTGGAATTTTACGTGTATGGCCGTTTTTACCCCGCCATTTAGGCAGCCATATGCCGCTTTCGGAGGAAGCATGCTGGGTATTTTCGTGTTTCTATTACCCACCGAACTCTGACATGGATTACAGGATCTTTTCCGTGCGCACTTGGTCTTGTGCTTGCGTGTACACACGAAGGGGGTTAAGTCACTAGCAGGTCTGCACATAAGTTGACCTGGGAGATCGGAAAAATCTCCACTCTTAACCCACCAGGCGGCAGCGACCGGGATTCGAACTCACGACCTCCCGATTAGGAGGCCGACGTCTTACCACCGCGCCACCGCGCCCGTCTATTTGTACCGATAATGAGGATAAATAAGGAAAAGACTGCACCAACTGACTTTGGTCTAATCGATCGTCACACGCACGCACGCACACACACACACACACACACAAACAAACACACACACACTCACTCACACACACACATATATATATATACACACACTCACACACACACACACACACACACTCACACACACACACACACACACACACACACACACACACACACACCGGTTGTTATCCTCAAAGTCACACACACACACACACACACACACACACACACACACACACACACACACACACACACACACACACACACACACACACACACACACACATACATCGGTTTTTATCCTCAAAGTGACTATGTAATACCAATACTTGAATGAACAATGTAATGTTCAACGCAATGTCAAAGGTTTTGTAAAACGGACACAGTACACAGTCCGATGCGCTGCAAAGAACCATTGCACATATTTAATACATTATTGTGTACGTTACAACACAGCTAAAAGCCCGTGTGCTATTTTTCGTGATTGATAAATGTCGAGAAAGGACATAATAATATGAACATTGTCACTTCGTTGAGAGTGACGACACTCTTGGTCGTACGAACTTTCGCGGGAGGATGCGCGTGTTTGTGTGCGTGCGTGCCTGCGTGCGTGCGTGCGAGCGCGCGCGCGCGTGTGTGTGTGTGTGTGTGTGTGTGTGTGTGTGTGTCTGCCCATGTTTATGTATGTATGTATGTATGTGTGTGTCTGTTTCTGTAATTATATGTCTGTCTGTCTTCCTGTATGTGTGTGTGTGTGTGTGTGTGTGTGTGTGTTTGTGTGTGTGTGTGTGTGACGGTGTGTGTGTGTGAGAGAGAGAGAGTGTGTGTGTGTGTGTGAGTGCGTGCGTACGTGCGGGTGTCTGTCTGTCTGTCTGCTCTCGTGATCTATCCGAATCATGCGCAGTTTTATGGGCGACTGTAGATTATCGGGAGGAAAAGGAAGTAAGGGATATCAAAGCACTTGACTTGTGCTTGCCCATAACGGTTGCATTCAATTTTAAAGAGACCTTCCTCCCCATAGAAATGAAATTTTAAACCACCACAGGTCTGTCTGGATTCGGTAAGAGCATCATTCCCCTGGGACCTACACCAAATATTGACAGCCGGCCAAGCTGCTTTCTGAGTAGACATCGCGGAATGTGCGTTCGATGTCTGGCAAGACGGTCAGAGTCACAAGCGTTGCCCGACATCGAACTCACATTCAGCTTCGCGTTCTATATTTTATTTTTTATCAAAATTATTTGTCTGTCTGTCTGGTATAAAGACCATTTGGTCGTTGTACTTGTGGATGTTTTGCTTTTGTCAAAAATTAAACGTTCCAATAACTTTCATTTCTTGTATTTTTGATTCTGGAGATTGGAACGTTAGTAATAGTAGTCAGCTGATTTTTTTGTTTTTGTTTTTTTGTTTGGGGGGGGGGGGGGGGTGGGATTTCTGCCTCCTGAGTATACTAGATTGTTTCTGAATTGATAATTTGCAGCTCTACACCTGTCAGTTTCGGTATTAAATCATTAAAACTTCATTTTGTACCAAAAGCAGCCAGGTTGTTGATGTTGGTATGTGTCCAAGTGGCAGGATGCTGTAAGCGTGTGTAAACGTCCGTAATTGTTAAAGTACTTTCCTTCCCGTTTAAAGCTAAATGCCTTCTTGTGAAAACAGTTCAACTCACCGTCTCAGATCTTGTCTGGCTGTATTATATGGGCTAAGACCATCCCTGCCTCCACTTGTTTACATGTATACTAAAAATGAACATCTTGACTGCAAAATAACTCAGGGTTGAAGCAGCCTGCATGCAACTGAGGTAAAATTAAAAAAAATAAAAACAACACAAAACTTGACTGCTTGCTGTGGTGAGTTGGAAATGTTGATGATTTTGTTTGTTTTTCAATCTACTTGTACAGAGAGTGGTCAGGCTGTTCCTTTTCGGTATGTGTTCAAGTGACAGAGCATATTTGTATCCCATACCAAATTCTAAGGCCAAAAAAAAAATAGTCTGTTTACGGTATCCCGACCGACCCTATTTTTTCGCATAGACTTTATTTGGCATTTGGGGGAGAAAATTTAAAAAAATAAAATAAAATAAAGATAAAAAGTCTGTTTTTTGGCATAATGACTTGAAAATATGTTTTTTGTAGAAAAAAAAAATAAAACATAAAAATTCTCGACCTACCGACCCTATTTGTTTGGCCTATGTTACCGTAAACAGACTTCTTTTTTTGTGTGTGGCCTAAACGGAACCGCGATGATTTCAAAAAAATGGTTTACGGGAGGAAAGAAAAGACCTTCAAAGAACACTTTTACTCACACAACTAGTACGGCCCATCGTCTCAGATCGGTCCAGGCTTTTATATGAGATAACACCAACCCTCCACTTGGTCACACACCGAAAATGAAAGTAATTCATGAACAAATCCAACTGACCACTGCAAGCAGTCAGGGTGTCGAGTGTTGGTATGTGTCCAGGTGGAGTTATGTTCGTAGTTCATTCAACAGCCTGGCCAGATCGGAGACTGTGAGTTGAATGGTATTTAAGAGAAGGAGTGTGTCTTTAAACTTGTTTTGTGAAGTTATGCGTAACCGTGCAGCAAGACCCAGGCAGTCGTCGAGTGCGATCAAATACTTCACAGTGTGCAAACCGTAAAGCGGGGACCACATTTGGACGCCGTTTTACGCTCTATGCGCCGCAGGCCGTTTTGTGCGTTGCGCGGGAATTGCCGAGTGGCCACACAGCGACGATTTTTTTCACAACGCGGTATCAGTGGAGCGGGTCTCTCTTCAGTTGCATTCGACTGCCGCGCCGCGAGCAGCTGACGTCATCGCTCTGGTTTGCTCTGATTGGTCAAATTTCCGTCGTTCTATGTCTGTGTCATAGAAATTAGAACACGCGCTATTCTTCTGCAAATAACGCTTCGCGATCATGGCACGCTACGGCGCTCCCACGTGGGCCGTTTTGAGCATAAGTCAAGTGTGGACAGGGTCGGACGGGAGTGTATGGACGGGCCTTAAGCTGCAAAATCTTAGCCAAGATTGAGGTAAGTTTTCTGTTTAGTTTTCTTCTTTTCATTTCGGGCCGTTATAGGATTTGTCGTTCATTAATGATGGTGCATTTATTATTGTTCTGTAGAAACTTATACTGACTCATTATCGTCGTTGATATAATTGTCCATTCCATCATCATTATCATCATCATTATCATTATCATTATCATCATCAGAGGAGGAGGAGGAAGGAGGAGGAGAATGAAGAAGAAGAAGAACAACAACAACAACAACAACAACAACAAATTGTAGAGAACTCAGTATTTCACATAATTTGTCAAATGGTTTGGTGCTCAAGCAATAATTATTACGAAAGTAGACACAGGCTTGTCATTTGAGACATAAATCATTGCGCATCGGCGCTTACACGATCGACCTAAAGTGCATATACCTGAACATACAATAGATACTCAGGCAGGTAGGCAAATTGCTAAACCAACAAGTAAAGACAAACATTCAGAACGTACACGCACACGAACGCACGCACGCACCGCAAGCACTGTTAAGTCTACCCCTGAGAGTACGAAGTAAAATTGAAATAGGTACGTCGCTCAACCGACGTGTCCCACATAAGAAAAAACACACATAGACAGCAATTATAAAGAAATGATTGAAATCAAGTTTTTAAGCTCGACAATCGGTTGTTGTTGGGTGTTGTTTTCCTCAATTTTACTGTTAGAGAGAACCAGGTTTCATACAGTATCTTATCATTAAGCGTTTAAGCTCTCTACTTATCTTTATATTTTTCTACTTTAACACACATACATTTTTTTAAATTTAATTTTAAAAAGATCATGTCACTTTAATGTACTTTTTCTAGGGGGTAAATCAAAAGCATCCTTTCTGTGAGGGGGTGGGGTTAAGGGGGGGGGGTATGCACTGGTATTTAAAGCAGGACAGTTAGTAGTTTATACCGTAATTCGGTTTACATACTTCTACAGTCGTTGGAGGTCTACCTTACCTTGGACAAATGTGTTATCATTTTTACACGTTTAATTATAATAATGTTTGTTTGTGTTTCATGCTTTAAATTAAGTTTCAGGAGTAAGAGCAAAGTATTTTAGTTTTTTTTTATATTTAGCCGTAAAGTAGCTGTGTTTGGTGGGTTTTTTTGTTTCCCTATTATCAGTGTTCTTCAGGTGTGATCATTTGAATGATGATTTGTTTAACAGATATTTACGGAATTTTTAGTCATTCATTCAGAAGTGATTTTTGTGGAAAAGTCTGATACCTTGTACTCAATTTTTAGTCGTTATCTTAGAAATCAGAGCGTAATGCTCTATTTTGTTTATCAGGAAAAAAACCCTTAAAAAATGTCTTATTCCTTTTACTATTTTTCTCAGGGGTAAACTCCACCCTTAAATACACACTCCTTCCCGTGCGAACAGTTAGGCTCAGTGTCTCCGATCTGGCCAGGCAATGGGACTGGGTGGCCGAGTGGTAACGCACTTGCGCTCGGAATCGAGAGGTTGCGTGTTCGACCCTGGGTCAGGCCGCTATTTTCTCCCCCCTTTCCTAACCTAGATGGTGGGTTCAAGTGCTAGTCTTTCGGATGAGACGAAAAACCGAGGTCCCTTCGTGTACACTATATTGGGGTGTGCACGTTAAAGATCCCACGATTGACAAAAGGGTCTTTCCTGGCAAAATTGTATAGGCATAGATAAAAATGTCCATCAAATACCCGTGTGACTTGGAATAAAGGCCGCGAAAGGTGAATGCTCGCCTAACAGGCTTGAGGTTTGCTGGTCGATGTGAATGCGCTATATATCGTGTGTAAAAAATGTTTGTTTGTCTGTCTGTCTGTGAAAAAAATTCCATTTCACACGGCAGAAATTAATATGTAAAGCGCGGAGAGCACAGTTAATTGTGGTTCGCGCTATATAAGCTCACCATAATAATAATAATAATAATTACCTGGGATAAGACCGCCCCTCCATTTGGTCACATACCAAAAATCAACACCCTGACTGTTTGATGATGCGAGTTGGAATTGCTTAATTAATTAACTTCTTAAAAAACCCACTAGTGGCTTTTACGAAATTGATTCGTCGAGAAATGTCCGCTGTGCACAGAGCGCGCCCAGGCTGTTAAGTTTTGGTATATGACCAAGTGGCTGGCTGGGGTTATCCCGTGTAAAAGCCCAGCCAGATCTGGGACGGCGAGCCTGACTGTTTTCACGAGAGAGTGAGTGTGCTTTTAACTTTTTCTTAGACCAAAAGTTTTAAAAACTGAGCTAACCACAAAACAGGAGCAATGAACATAGATCAACGGAAGTATGACAATGACAGTGTATGAGCGGAAGTATGAGACTTTGTGCAAACCTCGTGATGCATCCGTTTGATGTGCCGGGTTTCAAACGGTCTTAATTTGGGATCTCTTTATTGGTTGAGTTACAAAAACGAGTTTTGTGCACAAATTGTTCAACTCGAGATCTTGTTTTCTTGCAAAAACACACACCAAAAACGTTGCTCTGTCCAGCAACTATAAAATGTGCAAAAAGTGATTGTGATCCATGACATTTAATTCAAATGTTCTAAGTCAGATAACTTGGCTATCTGGAAGATTTTTCGGATCACAGATTTCCTTTACGTGGATCACGTGGTACCCCAAAAATCGAGCTGACAAAGGTACCAATTAAAAAATGGATGAAAATTCAGAATAGGTACAACTTGGCAATTTTTTCATACGAGGAGAAAGTCAAATCAATTATCAATCCAGAACTGCGTG
Source organism: Littorina saxatilis (assembly GCF_037325665.1). Lineage (NCBI taxonomy): Eukaryota > Metazoa > Mollusca > Gastropoda > Littorinimorpha > Littorinidae > Littorina > Littorina saxatilis. Next base: position 34,122,264 of record NC_090255.1, read on the forward strand.
TGGTGTTTTGTTTTAGTATCTTGTGTATTTCTTGTGTTATGTCAATCCTATTGTTGCAGGTTTCAATCGCATGATCTGAGCGGTCGAAAACGGGAGGTTTTTGCGTCAATTTCGAGGGGTACCATGACAAAATAGCTGTATTTCAGAAAGACCTGATGGATTGCATTGAAACTTTTAGGATCTCATGCCAGCATACGAGACGTACTTCGTGTACATTTTTGGTTTTGTGCAAATGTTGTGGTTTGATAAATATGTATTATTCTTCAAACTAGGAAGAGCATTATCTTCACAATAACTGTGTCAACGTATTGAATTATCTTGTTGCAGGCAAGGATGAAATAAACCGAGCAACGCATCAGCAGTGCTGCAATAGTAGCCACAGAAGACGAAAACAGAAGAGAACCCCACATGATCAAATTCCGACATTTTGTGATCACTCTACAATTAAGCCTCGCCTGTTTCAAGCTTTTCGTGAACATTTCTTCGTCTTTTGTGCAGGATATACTCTTTCGATTTTTATTTTTTTAGGAAAAAACAACAACCTCAAGAGATACATAGTAGCTAGGAGCTGCGTTGAACTAGTCCCCTGGCTACTTAGACAATAAGAGGCGGCCTTGAATGAACAAGCGACTATCATCCTTGATTCTCAATTTCCCGCAGCCATGAAGCCTCTGCTTCGTTCCTTTGTTATTGCAATAGCATTGAGCCACGCTGCGATTCTTCTTGTCTTTGTCCTCCCAACTCCAACTGCAGCCCGTCATGGACCCACACGAACCTGTAGGATTCCAACGCCTAAGGGAGGTAAGCGTCACGACTGTTACGACCGGAAGTGCTGGTGCACCAAGACCAGGGCATACTGCTCGAATAACAAAGGCAGTCTCTTGTTCGTGCCCAGACTGCCACGTGGCATTCAGTTCTTGGACCTTGCCTACGACAACCTCAGCACAATCCCTGAAGATTTTTTCGCCAACGTGACCAACTTGACGTCTGTCTCGCTCAGCACCAACTTCATCGCCAGCATCGCTGAAGGGGCGTTTGAGGCGTTGAAGCGGTTGGAGGTGGTGTTCTTGGATAACAACTTCCACCTGACTGGGGAAGTCCTGAAGCCTGTCTTTGAATCTAAGACGTTGAAGTGTGTGGATCTTCGCTTTGGAAAACTAAAGGCACTTCCCAATAACGCTTACGAGTCGCCAAACTTGGAAGAGTTTTATTTTCACGGTGAAAAGGTCACAGTTTTGAATTTCTCCGGGTTTGAATCTGTAACAAAGCTGCGCTTGTTAGATTGGTCAGGTAACTACGTCAAGCAAATCGTCCCAGGTTTGATGAGAAAGTTGGAGATCTTGGATTTATCAAACAACCCGCTGTCGTCTTTCCCAGATACATGTAGCGCCGCGGCCGCTTCATTCTTTCCACGTTTAACTTTGCTGAACTTGAAGCACAACCAGATCCACTCCGTCCCTTCTCCGTTATGTCTGCCCAGACTGCAGCATCTTGACCTCGGAGGAAACCGGTTTGAGTATCTGCCACCAAACACGTTTCACCACGCTCTCTTTCCGCAGCTCAACAATCTTTACCTTGGGTCTATGGATATAAACATTAAAAACATCGATGCCTTCGCTTTTAACAACACCCACCTGAAGATGATTTCTTTCATGTATGACAACCTCAAGTTTTCAGACGAAGAATCCATTGCGATGGACAGTTTCGCTGGATGCCCCAATCTTCAGCGTCTTCAGCTCAGTAGCAATTTCTTCAGTGGAGTGTCAGACGAGAGGTTCCTCGGCCTGTTCGGGAATCTGACTAGGTTGGACACCATTTACATGGGGAGGACCTTCCTGGAGAGAATCAGTGTCCGGACCTTTGCCAAATTTCCTCGCTTGAAGAGTCTGTTTCTGTATCTGAACAAAATAACTGTCATCCCGGACGGCGCTTTTGCGGGAAACCCTCTACTGGAAGAGTTAAACCTGAACGATAACCACGTCACCACCGTCACGAGAACAACGTTCACTGTAGCAAATCGTTACAGTTTTAAGCAGCTTGACCTCAGTGGGAACCCGTTTTCCTGTGACTGTGACCTGCGATGGTTTAGTGACTGGCTGAGAAGCAACAAAACACTCTTCAAACACTCCCGCTCATTGTACAACTGCTCTAAACTTCACCAGGAGGTGGCTTCCTTCACCATACCTGACCAGGCCTGCATGCTGTCTCCGGACACTAGCGAGTTTATTGTGGTCAGTGTCTCTCTGCTGCTGATGGTTATGACTCTAGTGTCTGCTGTCTTTCGCTACCGCTGGCACATCCGTCTGCTGCTGTACGAAGCCTTCAGAGGGAGAGATGACGTCAGGAGACGTCGCCTGGAGGAAGGGAACTTTGACTATGACGTCTTCGTGTCCTACGCCTCTGAAGATCTGCCCTGGGTGTACACAACTGTCATACCGGAGCTGGAGGGCCGTCTTGGGCTGAGGCTGTGTGTCCACGAGAGAGACTTCATCCTCGGCAACAACATCGTGGACAACATTGCAGACTGTGTGGAAAGCAGCAAGAAGATCCTGATGGTCTTCTCCAATCACTTTGTCCGCAGCCAATGGTGTCAGTTTGAACTTGCTTACTGCCTTCGTCACGTCATGGATTACAATGACGCGTTGATTGTCGTCTGCCTGGGTGACGTGGCGTCACGTGACCTGACGACACACATGATGGCGGTGATGAAGACCACGACCTACATCCAGTGGGCTGAGGATGATGACGCTGTTGCTTCGCTCTGGGGAAGACTTCGGTTGGCGCTGGGAGAGATTCTTCCAGCAAACTAGAAGTCAAAAAATTAATGAGCTACGCATGCACAGTTTTAAGTATCCTGAGATCTCGCGTGAAATGCACTGCATTTTCTGTGTATCAAGTAGTCTCGACCTGCGCGACAGTTACGTCTATCTTCCTAACTTTGTAATCTTAATTGCTATTTTAAGATCTGAGAGCGTAAGCTCTCTAAATGCATACGCCAAGTTGAGCAAGAGAAAGTGAGAGTTATGTGCAACCAATGAACAAGTCGAGCGACTTTTATCCTCAAAATAGGATGACAGCCGCCATCTCATTATGTGACCCTCCACCACGAAATGAGTCGCATGTCACCTCGCGCGGTTCTGCGCTAGGCTTAATATAAGTCCGGGGAGTGTCTGGTAACAGTGTGAGGGTCGGTCACCTTAGTCACAGGCTTATAACTCAAACAGTTTTCGCTCTTTTCTAAAACGGTTCTCACCACTGGATAGAGCATAAAAGGTGCAAAGGTGACATGCGACTCATTCCGTGGTGGAGGGTCACATAATTTAAATAAGATTATCACGTATCCTTTCCAGACACCCCTGTAACAATATGTGTATGTGTGTGTTTATTCGCAAGAAACCAGTCTCGATCAAAGGACTATGCCCGGTCAGGAATAACAACTTGTTCTTGGGTTTGACTGTGTACGTCTGTGTTAGATGGATTGCCTTGAAGAATGATGAACATAATGCGCTTGAGGAGAGGGATTCAGAGAGAGAGAGAGAGAGAGAGAGAGAGAGTGTGTGTGTGTTGGTGTGTGTTTTTTATGTTTGTCTGATGCTGTAAAAAAAAATATAAAAAAATTAAGTAAATCTTGTTGTAAGGCTGTCTCCGTTGACAAAATATGATTCTCGCTGTGAAAGGTTCACTATGAACCTTGCTGTGTAGTTGTCTCTGATGACGTTCATATTTTCTGTACCTTTGTCACAGTGAATGTTGACTGTATGTTTGTTACCGTTTCCGTTGACTACGATTCTTTTTATGTGGCTGTCTCTGTTGACTATAATTGCGATTCATACAGTGCGGCATTTTCGTTGACTGTAACTCTTGCCGTACCCAGTCTTTCTCCTTTATTTATGACGCTTGCTTCACGGCTGTCTAGCTTGACGGTTATTAAAATATGATAATAATATCTCTGGTGACTTAATTCTTTCTGACACAGACACTTGTACATGTCTCTGCTGACTATAATTATTGCTGTGTTGTTGTTGTTGTTGTTGTTGTTGTTGTTGTTGTTGTTGTTGTTAAACATGCTTCTTGACTGCGTGTCTGTGTTGATTGACGTTGAATTTGTACACTTCACAAGACATAATTATGCCTGGGCACCAAGCTCTGGGGTCCCGCTGCCGAACTGCGGAGGGTTGGTCTGCGTACTTCATGGAAGCTACCGACCTGAGGATATGACGGCCCTGAAAATCGAACGCATTATAAACGAAGAAGTACACTTCACATTGTGCATTTACATTATTGTCCTGTTAATTGTATTTGCTGAAGAGTTCCGCTGAAACTGCCAGGGGCGGATTAGGGGGGTTGTTACGGGGGTTCCGGAACCCCCCCCCCCCCCCCCCCCTCGCCTGTAAAGAAAAAAAAAAGTTTGTGAATTTTGTTGTTGTTTCAGTCTGTAAAGCCGGGGAAAGTGTTAATTGTTTAATCAGTATCATTTTTGTACAGTTTTAACTGCCAATCCTATGCGACATGTCTTTCTTCTAACCATACTATATGATGTCGGGAGCAGATATCATGGAAGATAAATTGCCATTATTTAATACTAACTTTAAAAGAAATAATGAGTGGCTGCTGACACCAGTTGATCATGTTTAAAATCAAGGATAAGCCACAAATTGTTTATAAGATAGCTAACATTCTTAAGCTTCAAGGGGGCTTTGCCTCCCAGACCCCCCAATGGGGCGTTGCCACGGTACCCCACCTCTACCGACCCCTGGACCCCAGGTTGTAACCCCCCCCCCCCCCCCTCGGGCTTAACTGCTCCGCCCTTGACTACTCATAATTTATGCTCTCTATCGATGTGCTTGAATGTGTGGTTTGGATTATATAATGAATGTTTGTTACACACTGTATTTTCTTTTGCATCACCGTCATCATTATCATCAGTACCAGCAGAAGAAGCGTGTGTAATTAGTGATTTTATTTAAATGTTGCTTTCTTTAGCATATTTGTTTTGGTATCATTTCGTGATGTGTGTGCGCGCGCGTGTATGTATGTGTGTGTGTGTGTGTGTGTGTGTGTGTGTCTGTGTGTGTGTGTGTGTCTGCCTCTGTGTGTGTGTGTGTGTGTGTGTGTGTGTGTGTGTCCTTGCGTTCGTGTTAGTGTATGCATGCGTGCGCCCGTCCGTGAGCGTGCGTGCATGTTAGCGCGTGTACCGGCGCCCGCGCCCGTGTGTGAGTGTGTGTGTGTGTTACTCCCTTGAGTAACCAAGAGGGCCCCAAAGGGTTTAAAACCGTGATCGTGATTGGCGTTTTTTGACCTTTCTGTGACCGTGATTGCCGAAATTTCCATTTCTGTGATCGTGATCGTCATTTGTTTTCGTGATCGTGATGGGCATTATTGCAAAGCATTTTATTTTCAACGTACATTTTTCACAGCTGTATCACTCTATGATCCTCTAGTCTATTCGTCAAGGAGCCAACCCCGATTGAAGGGAAGCAACAACACATTCAGAAATATGATTTTGACAGCGATTGCTTCCCTTTAAAAGAACCAATCACACACTGACAAAAAGAGATCCAATCAGAAGGCAAATTGCAAAAGTCTGCCAAACTTCATCCAATGGAAGGGCTTCGTGCAAAAGTTTTGAGTGCATTCAGTCAAATTCGAATTCGAAGATCAAAAATGGCGTGCAGCGGTACTGTCATCGAACTTCTGTTATATTTTGTGGATTCAAGCCAGACCAAAGCAGGCGGCGAGAATGCCTTCCTTGGTGGAAAGGTCAGGCTACGGGTCGGTCTTTCCGAAGACGAAATATCAAGGTATGTTGATCTATGTTGCTCTATGACTGTTCTGAATGTAGGCAAAGATCTTGAAATTTGTTCAAGATCTTTGAGCTTGAGTGAGATCATTGACATTGTCGACATTGCCACGTCCGGCTGTCACTCGCTCAGTGTGACCTCGACTGGCTCGAGATCGAGTCTGCGTGTAGCCAAAACCGAAACTAGAAATGTGTTTTTATCCCAGCAACGTGGACACGCTTGGCATAGATTCTAATTGTCGCTTCTTTGATTAAGCTTGGATTTATTTTAGCGCCTGTAAACTTTAATATCAACAATGGGTTAAATTCATAAACAATGGCGGGAGCAGTTTGGGTCACTTGATCCTCATGTCAAAGACGATCAAAGCCATATGTTCGTTGGGGATTTTGTCAGGCATGCTACTTTTCCGGTAATTGCCGGAAATCCGATAAAACCGTTTTCAAAATCCGGTAAAGTCAAATTTTTTCCGGTGAAGTTAAAAAATTTCCGCAAAAACGATCCGTGTGAATATCGCGCAACGCGACCGGGGGCCGGTCTCAATGAAGCCAGCGCACAGTAGTGTTGTTTTCACCAGTTTGGAGGTGTGTTGAATGGTGGTGGGGGGAGGCTAAAATGGGATTTTTAACAAGATCACAACACTATAACAGCCCTGAAAACGATGCCCAGAATGCACCAGATTGCACAGATTTTAACCGTTTTTTGAGAAAAAAAATCCGGGGGGGCATGCCCCCACCCCTTTGTGGCCCTCAACCAAGAGAGCCTCTGTAATGAGCAGTGTTTAGGCCGTCCGGCCTGTGTTACATTTACAGATTGACATAGGTGTCAGTTACAAAATTTATCCAGCAACAATTCCCGATCTGCACTGAAAACATTCAGACTGAAGGATTTTGGTATTTGTCCAAGTGGAATAATCCTCTTATTCCATCTGAAATCCTGGACGGGTCCGTCGAAATGTACATAACATTTCAAAAGAACATTCCTCCCCGTGTAAACAGCCCGATTTACCATCTCAGATCTGGTCTGGCTTCTGCATGGAATAATATCATGCCTCCACGTGTAAACAGCCCGATTTACCATCTCAGATCTGGTCTGGCTTCTGCATGGAATAATATCATGCCTCCACGTGTAAACAGCCCGATTTACCATCTCAGATCTGGTCTGGCTTCTGCATGGAATAATATCATGCCTCCCCGTGTAAACAGCCCGATTTACCATCTCAGATCTGGTCTGGCTTCTGCATGGAATAATATCATGCCTTCCCGTGTAAACAGCCCGATTTACCATCTCAGATCTGGTCTGGATTTTGCATGGAATAATATCATGCCTCCACGTGTAAACAGCCCGATTTACCATCTCAGATCTGGTCTGGCGTTTGCATGGAATAATATCATGCCTCCCCGTGTAAACAGCCCGATTTACCATCTCAGATCTGGTCTGGCTTCTGCATGGAATAATATCATGCCTCCACGTGTAAACAGCCCGATTTACCATCTCAGATCTGGTCTGGCGTTTGCATGGAATAATATCATGCCTCCACGTGTAAACAGCCCGATTTACCATCTCAGATCTGGTCTGGCTTCTGCATGGAATAATATCATGCCTCCACGTGTAAACAGCCCGATTTACCATCTCAGATCTGGTCTGGCGTTTGCATGGAATAATATCATGCCTCCCCGTGTAAACAGCCCGATTTACCATCTCAGATCTGGTCTGGCTTCTGCATGGAATAATATCATGCCTCCACGTGTAAACAGCCCGAT